>NW_022589710.1:66945792-67232898 GCF_004348235.1 Phoca vitulina
GGGGGGGGCGCACCCGTGCCCCCGCTCCGCCCCCTTCCCCAGACCCTCAGCTGCTCCCGAGAGGCGCCTTCCGCTCCCACGCCCGGCGCGCAGGCCGGACCCTGCCCGCGGCCGCGCTCCCCGCGCTCGCCTCGGTGGGGCGGGACTTGGACGGCACGTAGGGCTCGCGTGTGCGGGCTCCGCGCCACCAGGGCCTGTCACCGCGCTGCCGGCGAGGTCCTCGCCTCGGTCCCCCCCACCCCCCGCGGCACGTCGGAGAGAGGGTCCGCGAGGTTTTGTAGGTGGTTCTTAACCCTTCGCGTTTGGGGAGGTTTCTTTTTCTTAAGTGTTTGTGTGTCTGCAGATAGGTCGGTTGGCTGCACCGCTGGGGACGTTTGTCACTAAATTAATAAAATGGAGCATTTTAAGTCTTTGCTCGCTTTTTAGTGGATAGTAGGCGACCCAACTTTTCCTGTGAAGAGAAAGATTCTAGAAAGCCAGAGAAAATAGGGCAAAAGGGACTTACCTGCGTGTTTCAGTTTTTTCTTTTTTTACTTTATAACTGTGGAAAGCTGTTTCTTTCATGTCACTGTCCTGTTACATTATTCACATGCTATCTAGTTAAATTGCCAGCCTAATAAACAGACTTGAGAGTGACGTGCCGTGGCTAGTTAATCTAGTACTTGTGATGATTACACTTAGTTCTAAGTTTAAGTTGCAGAATCCCCCCCCCCCCCCGCCCCCCGTTGCGGTAAGGCTGTTTCATCAGTTGTCAGGATGGAGCCTCAAAGTGCGATGACCCTTGAGTATTGAAGGACTGTAACGACTGAGATGAACAGATGAAGTAGCACGTGAAAAGGCTGGACTGGAAGGCTGGTCTGGTTCTATACTGGAAGCCTCTGACGAGGTAACTGACGTTGTTGGACGGATCTAGGACTCAGCTGAGCAAAGGGAGCCGAGTTGCTGCCACAATTTAATAGCAAGTGTTAAGGGGCGCTGCTGTTCTGGATTTCATAGTGCCTTGTGGAAGTCTGAGGAGTTTGAGTTTAAATTAAATGAAACCTGTCTACTTACTTACTTAATGGTTATCAGAGTACCTTCTGTAGATTTGGTAGCATGCACACTGATCGTGTTGGAACCAAAAGTCATGTCTTTTCATTAACATGCAGAATTAAGAGAGGGGTGAATCAGTTATTGTTGAGTTTTGCTGAATTCATGATCCCATCTGAAATTAGATATTGATAGAAAGATATGTTAACTGTAAAACTAAATTTACTTTTTCTCATGGTGAGGACATGTTGGTTTTATAGAAATTTAGAAAACCAGGGTGTTTTATATATTCTGTATTTGATCTTACCAAATTGCTCGCTTACTTCTTCAAGAAAATTTGGTAATGGAGGCTTTACTTGATGAAGTGATGTGTATCAAGTCAGCCAGTCAGGGGCGGAGGTCTGAGGGGCCTGACTAATGGGAGTTAATTTACAATTAAGTCAGCATTTAAAAGTCATTACTTCCCCTGTGCAAGTGGCTGCTTACAGAGTTGCACAGTTTGGGGTTATTTTAATGCCCATTTCTTTGCTGAGTTAGTTGCCTGGTGCATTACAGAGTACTCTGTGCCTAAAGGTAGTTATAAATATTTGATGGCAATAACATAGTAAGGCCTGTTTCCTCAGACATGTTTTGTGGTGAACTATCCTATCCCCCTTCCTTGTCCTTGTGGTTTGGAACTGTTAGCAAAGAGAAGCTAAATAGTTTGTGATTAACTGTGCACACCCCAAGTTCAAATTCTGAATATAGTGGAATCTTAGGAACTGAAATAAGGAGATAATTGATAATAGGTGAAGAAATCAAAGCAGGTTAATTGTTAAGCTGAATTTCTCAGTGTGTGTGTGGACTGCAGTAGGCAATATGTCAGTGCTTTCACAGACTCAGTCTCATCTGATCCCAGGAAGAAGAGTTTGAACGCCACGGTGGTTTCACCAGAACAGTCCTTTGGATGGGAATGAGCTGCGAGGTGATCTTTTTGCCTAAGTCTAAGCTTAGTTACCTGAAGTTCTTATAAAAAAAATTGTGCACAGGGTATTCTCAGGGCTCTAGTTACTTGTTAGTACCCCTGGCTAAAAAAAACTTAGTGGGAGCCAGCATGTTTGTGGAAACCAAATCTTTGGATTTTATGGGTTTCTTTTGCTTGTGTGCCGTCTTGTTCTAATTGCCCCCAGAGTCACAGCAGTCTGTGTGATTGGCATCTCTTTGATGGAATAACGGCAAAGGAAATCTAGTGGTTCTATACCAGAGTAGCTTTAGACCTGGAATGGTCCTTGGAGATCTGCTTTTTTCTTTCCCCTTTTTTAACTGATGTAATTCACATGGGCGCAGTTCAGTGGCTTCTGCTGTATTCACCAGGTTGTGTGGCCATCACCGCTAGCTAATTCCGCAACATTTTCATCATCTCAAAAAGAAACCCCATACCCGTGAGCAGACACTACCCATTTCCCCTCTCCCTCCAGCCCCTGGCCACCACTGATCTACTTTGTGTTTCTCTGGATTTGCCCATTCCAGCCATTTCATTTAAATGGAATCGTAACAGTCTGTGGTCTTGTGTGTCTGGCTTAGCGTGGGTTCAAGGTTCATCCACGTTGTTGAGTGTACTTTATTCCTTTTTAAGGCTGAGTAAGATTCCGTAGCGTAGGTACTGGAGCAAGACCTGCTTGTTTTTGCACATGAGAAGATGAAGGCTCAGTGAGGCTGAGCATGTTGCGGTATTTCATCACACTTCAGTTGTGTCTTTAACATGCGTAATCCACTGTTTTAAGGCCCCCGTTTACTTTTGGTTTTTTTCCTGGCATGTGATTAATGAACATTTCCACGTGGCCAGATGTAGGGCACAGTCTCATATGTATATCTTTCCCTAGATTGTCATCAGTATTGTATAGGAGTGACATCCTATCTTATAGAGCTTACTGTAAACCACTTAGTCATGGCGAAGTAGGGAAGCTCATGATAAAAGCTGAGTATTTAAAACATTTAGGGCTTTTTAAAAACTTTATTTATTCATTTGAGGGGGGGAGAGTTCCCCCACCTGTGGCGGGGGGGGGAAGTAGAGGGAGAGGGAGAGACTCTCAAGCAGACTCCCCTCTGAGCAAGGAGGGCTTGATCTGTGGCTCGATCTCACAACCCTGAGATCATGACCTGAGCTGAAATCAAGAGTCAAATGGATGCCTAACTGACCCAGGTACCCCTAAAACATTTAGTTTTGAGAGAAACCTAAGAAGGCTTTAAAATCTTGAGGTTTCAGGTATTTAGAAATTGTGACCTTCACTCAAGGCTGTTGGTATTTTACTTATCTTTGTTAGACCAAATATAGAAGTGCTTTATGATGGATTGAGCAAAGCATCTAAGACCAGAAAACCATTGATACTAAGATCAGTAAAGTGAAAGAAGGTTGAAAAGTATTTGTTTCTCAGTTCTTTATATTCAGAAAGTTCAAGTTTGCTAAAAGTTACTAGTCCTGACCATTTGCCACTCCTCTGTGGGTTTTCCACCTCCTCCTTCTTTACCTGTTTGTCCTTAACTAGAGATGCCATGCACAGAAATTCCCACGGAGCCAAGCCACAGACGCACCCCCTTCCCCAAAGTGATCTTGTCAAGCCTGTGACCTACATGGGGCACTCTAAGTCATAGATTCTGATTCCTGACCCCGTAGTTCTGGAAGTGGGCGTGCTGATACAGCCTCTGTGCTGTCAGACTCTCCGCTCCAGGTTGTTCACCTCTCCTCTTCCTCCCACCGGCAACAGCTGACTCCCCCTGGTGGGAAAGGAAAAATCCCTATTAGGAAAAGGTCAGGACTCGTGACCTTACCTACAACTAGCATTTTAGGCTTTGAAAGAGAAGAAATAGGGCGCCTGGGTGGCTCAGTTGGCTAAGCGACTGCCTTCGGCTCAGGTCATGATCCTGGAGTCCCTGGATCGAGTCCCGCATCGGGCTCCCTGCTCAGCAGGGGGTCTGCTTCTCCCTCTGACCCTCCCCCCTCTCATGTGCTCTCTCTCTCTCATTCTCTCTCTCAAATAAATAAATAAAATCTTTAAAAAAAAAAAAAAAAAAAGAAAGAGAAGAAATAAAATAATAACTTTAAAAATGTATGCTAGACTCCTGGGTGTTTATTTACCAAAGGCTTCCTGGTTTTTTTTTTGTTGTTGTTGAAGTCTGCTTAGTAAGGTGGGTTTGTTTTAAGGCTGAGAAGTTTAGGGGCCTGTAACAGATTATTAGCAAAAAACAGTTATTAGAAGGAACATTTTTTTTTTTTTTTTTAAAGAATTTATTTATTTATTTGACAGAGAGAGACACAGCAAGAGAGGGAACACAAGCAGGGGGAATGGGAGAGGGAGAAGCAGGCTTCCCGCGGAGCAGAGAGCCCGATGTGGGGCTCGATCCCAGGACACTGGGATCATGACCTGAGCCGAAGGCAGACGCTTAACGACTGAGCCACCCAGGCGCCCCTAGAAGGAACATTTCTTAAGATCTGTATTCCTTTGTTAACTCCTGATCTCCTCTTCCCAGGGGACCATTCTGTGAACTCTGCTTTTCTTCCCATAGGAGGAGTACATGAAAGTGAAAACTTGTTAAAATTTTTAAATCTGAATATTTACCAGTGGGTTGTATTCTCTAATATTGTTGGGTAAACATTCAAACCTTGTATTTGTAAAATTCGGCATCTGAAATGCTACTTGGAGGTTGACAATAACATTAATTTCATTACTGTTAGCAGAATATCAGGAAGATGTGGAAGTTAGTTGACTGTACCGTGTGAGTTTGTACTTTCCTATGTGTGGTGGACCTAATTACAGTACGTGAGAGAACCGTTTCCCATTCCCAAGTGCCTTGTGTTAGTGGGTCCCATTCTGTTTAATTTCGTGATTAATTATCAATAACAGCAAGCCCAGTGGTTTCTGGGAATCATATTAGCAACAGCATCAAATTTCCACTTTAGAGGGCACTGACCAAAGTCTCTTGCTTTGGAATATCTTAACTTCTGACCTTGGTTTCTTTGTAAAATGACTTCCTTTAGAAAAATTCTGCTCCTTCCCGAACTCCTACATGACCGTAGGAAGCAGTACTCACTTTCTTAAAGCAGAACTCTTAAATTTTAACGTGACCTGGTGAATGAGGTATTACGAACTCTGGAGTAAAATTCTTAATAACTATTCGATGCCTTTGGTGTTCCACAGTGGTCTCAGATAGGATTAAACATGAAGACGATGTAAATGGTTGTGAAGGACTTTTTTTCTTGTGTAAATGATCTCCCTTAAATATAAGAAGTGAGAAGGGAAGGAGGCCGCCATGGCTGTGCTGGAGACTGTTCCGTTGGAGCCCGGACCCTGTTTCTTCTAGGAGAGTCACAGACTTCAGTAGAATTTCTAGTATTTCACAGGTGATCACACTCTTGAAAACACCCCAAAGTGTCTTTCTCTTTTGGCAGTTCTCAACTCAATCCTCTTTCCTTCTTTTCCTTTTGTCTTCTAGCTCCTAGGCACCCAGAAACTTTGAGGGAGAGAAGCTGCTGCTTCTCCAAATTGACAGTTGGCTTTTAATTTCTTACTTTGTTGGTAACTCACTTATAGTTTATGCTAATACATGGTTCCTGTATTAAATAGATGTTATAGATTCTTTTTTTTTTTTTTTAAGATTTTATTTATTTGACACAGAGAGACAGCTAGAGAGGGAATACAAGCAGGGGGAGTGGGAGAGGGAGAAGCAGGCTTCCCGCCGAGCAGGGAGCCCGACGCGGGGCTCGATCCCAGGACC
This sequence comes from Phoca vitulina, assembly GCF_004348235.1. Lineage (NCBI taxonomy): Eukaryota > Metazoa > Chordata > Mammalia > Carnivora > Phocidae > Phoca > Phoca vitulina. The sequence continues at coordinate 66,951,574 of NW_022589710.1, forward strand.
CCGGGATCACGACCTGAGCTGAAGGCAGACGCTTAACGACTGAGCCACCCAGGCGCCCCATAGATTCCTTTTTTCTTAAGATTTATTTATTTTAGAGAAAGCATGAGTGTGTGTTGGGGGGGTGGAGGGACAGAGGGCAGAGGGAGAGAGAATCTGAAGCCGACTCTGTGCTGATCGCAGAGCCTGATGCGGGGCTAGATCTCATGACCCCAAGATCATGACCTGAGCGGAAACGAGGAGTCGGATAGTTAACCGACTGAGCCACCCAGGCGCCCCGATTTTTATAGATTCGTAACAAGGACTACATACAGACTTCTGGATTTCATGTCTGGGGATCTAGGCACACACTCTCTGTACCTTCCTGAATTTTCTGAGGCTTCTATCAGATAGCTTCACTCCTCTGCTTAAAAATCCCTCTAACACAACAATGTGTTGTTACTTAACGTCACTGAACTGTAGATTTAAAATGGCAAATACTGTGTTTTGTGTTTTCACATACACACACATCCTGCAGATGTCTCATCACATTCAGTAAAATCCAAACTCCTTATCACGAGGCCACACTTGATTTGGCCCCTGCGTTCCTTTCCTCTTTCTCCTTCCTACCTCCACTCCCTTTGTGCACCAGCCTTACCAGCCCTCTTTCCATTCCTTGAGCTTGTTTCTTTGCTCTTACCTCTGCCTCTAGTGCGGTGACCCCAGATGTTCATTCTTGTGCTGCCTTGTTGTTCACATCTCTGCTCTCAGGAGGCCTTCCCTGGTCTTCCACTCTCACTCTGGCTCCTGACCCTGTTTTATTCTCTTTGTAGCAGTGTCTGAAATTATCTTGCTTTTTTTCTTTTAACCTGCTTCTTTCTGCTTCCTCTAGAGAATAAGTTTTGGGCCTGTAACCCCTCAGCCTTAGGATGGCACTAGGCATATAGAAGATTCTCGGTCTGTAACCGAGTGAATGAGCACATGGAAATTATGCAGTAAGGCAGAATCATGGCCTAGAGACCAGAATACATTCATCCTCCTCTCTGACCGCATAGGTGAAAAGTATGAAGGGTGAAAAGAGGATGTGCAGGAGTGTTCCCTTTATAGGAAAGGCATGGACTACACAGTCAATCCTAGTTTCAAATCCTAGATCTGCCACTTAAATGCGCTTCTTCAGATACATGACTTGGCATTTCTGAGGCTTATTTCTTAAACCAAACACATGGGGTTAGTGTCTTTGAGGTTTTGTTTGCGTTGAGGAATAGGACAGTTGCCAGCATGAAGCAGGTACTCAGTAAATGATATTATCTCGTCTTAAGGTCTCTCTTAGTGGGGAAACGTGGAAACAGCCTATGACTGATTTCTGCCTGTTGCTTAGCAATGAATCTCAAGTAGTTAGCTCTCCTCCCCCTTTCCCCTGTGAAGGTTTGGGTGATGGCAGTGGTGAGTCGACGATGTTTTTGCCATAAGTCACCTAGAAAGGTCAGACCAAAGAGCTGACGGCCTAAGATGAAAGGTGTGGGTGAACAAGATCTAGCCAACCCATATAAGTAAGTAAGTAGATGAATAAATATGTGAATCGGTGAAAAAAGAAAATCAGGATCACAGAAAAAAAGGAAGCATGAGGGTCAACTCTCATGAGCTTCCTGGCAGTTGAGATAAAAAAGGAAAGCATACTATTGATGACTGATTCTAGCCAAGATGAGAAAAACTTGTAGGGAAATCAAGCTTTTCTGAGGACTGAATTCTTAGGTAAACTGCTTATATATGAAGAGGACCACTGAGTCACAGTGTACAGATTCCAGCCGGTGTGGTGTCCAGAATGTCACGTGGTGTCTTAGAACAGCCAAAAACTTAAAATGTAACTTAATTGAAGGCGACTCAGAATTTTCCATGTTCTTTACATGCTTACTGTCCTTTAACAAAAGTTGAACATTCTTTCACAACCATAAAGCGTGGGACCTGCTGTTCCCCTTGAGCCCAGGAGGGTGGGGAAAGTGGAACAAAGGTGTTCTGGCGAGTTCCTCCCTGTGTTCCCAGACACAGTGGCTGCCATTTAAAGCCGCCTCTGGTTTCAGCCTTACCGGTGGTCTTCTCTTTTTCAAGAAACGAAGAAAGCAAGCAAGGTTCAGTGACAGGAGCGAAAGGCCTCTTGAAGGAAGGAGGTCTGGGCTTTGGAGAGCAGAGTGGATGGGGGGGTGGGGGTGAGAGGTGGGCAGAGGGGAAGGTTCCTCCCAGTGCTGAGGAACATGGCCGGAGGGCTGCTGTGGTAGGAGTGGGGAGGGCAGGTCAGACCACTTTTTTTTTTTTTTAAAGATTTTATTTATTTATTTGACCGAGAGAGACACAGCGAGAGAGGGAACACAAGCAGGGGGAATGTGAGAGGGAGAAGCAGGCTTCCCGCGGGGCAGGGGGCCCGATGCGGGGCTCGATCCCAGGACCCCGGGATCGTGACCTGAGCCGAAGGCAGAGGCTTAAGGACTGAGCCACCCAGGCGCCCCAGGCCACTTTTTAAACCTCTTTGTGGACCTGTGGAGTGCTTCCCCCCTTTCCATTTAGTTCCTTAATCCTCTTTTTTTTTAAACATATATATTTGAGTCTTTATTCAAAGATTATTTACTTATTTAAAGTACAGTCTAGGGGTGCCTGGGTGGCTTAGTCGTTAACTGTCTGCCTTTGGCTTAGGTCATGATCCCAGGGTCCTGGGATCGGGCCCCTCGTTGGGCTCCCTGCTCAGCGGGGAGTCTGCTGCTTCCTCTCCCTCTGCTCCTATCTCCCCCCACTCAAATAAATAAAATCTTAAAAAAGAAAAAACTACTGATTAACAGTAACGTATAGTTTTTTTTTTTTTTTTTTTTTAAAGATTTTATTTATTTATTTGACAGAGAGAGACACAGCGAGAGAGGGAACACAAGCAGGGGGAGTGGGAGAGAGAGAAGCAGGCCTCCCGCCGAGCAGGGAGCCCTATGTGGGGCTCGATCCCAGCACCCTGGGATCATGACCCGAGCCAAAGGCAGACGCTTAACGACTGAGCCACCCAGGCGCCCCAGCAGTAACGTATAGTTGAACAGTTACAACCGTATGCTTTAATAAAAGTTATGTGAATGTGGTTTCTCTCTCAAAATATCTTAGGGGCCGCACTCACCCTTGCGATGGTGCGAGATGATGAAATGCTTATGTGAGGAGACTAGTGGCGAGGGGAAGGGCCTCGAGCGAGCCTGGGAGCTAGCGGCCCTTTGTACCACAGAAAGAGGATCCTCTGCCTCCAAATCATTTGAATACAAAGTGTGTACCCCACTTATAGGTGGTATTGGCTAGATTTTGTTTTTCATATCTTCCATCTGAGGCCGTTTTACTTTGGTCTGGTTGTTGTAGGTCATCTGCCTTTAGCCAGGGTTAGTGAGTACTGGAATCACCTGATCCAGATTCGACCAGAAGTTCTCGTTAAGACATTTTCTCCTACCACACTACCCCTACCCCCTTTGAGTCGGTGACCTATATTCTCAGCTTTTTCCAATTTGGAATTCTGAAATTTGGTTTTAATTTGCTTTTGTCCAGTTGTGTTCTGGTAATCACAGTCATAAATGTTAAGCTGGTTGTAGAAACTCACTGCAGTGAAACTTCTCATGCCATTGACCCTTTCTCCCTGAAACAGTGGAGAGAGAATTAGCTAAGTCCTGCCTTCAAGGAAAACTCCAGAGAGGCATGTGTATGTGCAACAGTTGTTTTGTATGTGTAATAATTTTTAAAGGAGCTCTAGATATTTTGCTTCATGAACTTGCTTTGCCTAGATGTGTATTCCATATTACCCCATTGCCAGCCAGTAAGCATACATATTTGACATTCAGAGCAGATCAGTTAACACCTTCTTCCCCCCTCTACAGAGCAGATCTGTTTCAGTAGCAATTATAAAGGAAAGGAATAAAATAATGGCCAGTGCAGAGAGTGAGAATTTTATTTATTTGAATATATATCAGAACAACATGTTTTACAAAGAGAAAAAAAAAAAATACATTTCACTAAAATTTTTTGAACTAAGGGGGAAACTTACATGTAGATATGGCTTGTAAATGTAATAAAAATATTAATTTCTCTTTTAAAGCATCATAAGTTCGTATTTGCAAAAACTTCCAAAGGTTTTCTTTTGCAAAAATCAGATTAAATGGCCAAAAAATACCAGACATTGACATTCTTTGATCTGTTGCTTTAGTATGTGTCCAGTTCTCAGTGCAAGTGAGGTGGGACACCTGGGTGGCTCAGTTGGTTGAGCGTCCCAACTCTTCAGCTCAGGTCTTGATATCAGGGTCGTGAGTTCAAGCCCTGCATTGGGCTCCATGCTGGATGTGGAGCCTACATAAAAAAAAAAAAAAAGAAAGAGAATGAGGCAAACATTGTCTTTGATTTCTCCAGCCATAAAACCGAGTATCTTTTGTCATTTCTCAAGCAGCTTTCTTCAAAATACGATTTTTTTTCTATATATAGTTTTATTTCCTGACATTGTGTTGTTGAATAATGACCCTTTTGTTTTGATATCTGTGTGGTCTTCAAAGAGTTCACCAAATGAACTTTCTTGTCATGACAAGACAATGACAAACGTGGTAATATGAAGTTTAAATATATATTATGAAAGCATACAGCAATTATCTAGAAAGACCCAGTGAAAGATTTTCTAAGGCAAGAATATTGTATCTCAGACATTGTTCAGAAGTGCAGGTGTGTAGTAGTCATCAGAAGCAGATTGCCTTTAATCAGTTTGATTGTGGTTTTAACATTATGTGCATACCATGTGGTTATTGTCTATACTCGGGACAGACTGCCTCGACTGTGTGTCACTTTCACTTAGTAAGTCACTAAGTATAGTTGTCATGAGACAAAGCTAGTTTTCTCCCTGCATCTGGACATAATCCCTTCAGTCTCCTTTGCAGTCTTCCTCATTAGCTCTGCGTTGGAGTTACCCAGGTGTTCGTTCTGAACCCTCTCTCTGTCTATATTTTTTTCTTTTTTTAAATTTTATTTATTTATTTGAGAGAATGAGATAGAGCATGAGAGGGTCAGAGGGAGAAGCAGACTCCCTGCTGAGCAGGGAGCCCAATGCGGGACTCGATCCCGAGACTCCAGGATCATGACCCGAGCCGAAGGCAGTTGCTTAACCAACTGAGCCATCCAGGCGCCCCTATTTTTTTCAATAGATACTATTTATTTTTTTGGCTTTAAATGCAGGCCATGTGCCAGTGATGCCCATATATGTTCTTCAACCTCGATTTCTTTTGTCCCCACATTTGCATATCCAAGGACCTCCTTGAGGTTTGTCCACTAGGTGTCTCCCAGACCCCTCAAATTAAAGCGGAACTCCAGGTCCTCTGCTGCACGTTGTCTCTTCCCCCATTATTCTCTAGCTTGGCTCAGGACCTCCTCCCAGAAATGCAAACCAGAAACTTAGAAGGCATACTTAACATCCTTTTCCACCCACCTTCCCCCCCCCCCAACTTACCTGATTCATTACCCAGACTTGTGGAGTCCTCCTCCAAAATAAAACTCAAATCTAACCTGTTTTAAAGACAGGTGGTTGTCTCTTTTGGAAGTAAATCCCATTATTGGGTAATCTCGCAGAAGTTGTTCCTTGTTTCCCATAGAAAAATCTCCACTGTAGTTTAAATCTTATCTTCTAAGTAAAATTCCATCAGATAGGTAAAAGGTCTGTAAGCTTTTTTCTGTAAAGGGCTAGATAGTAATGTTTCAGGTTTTGTAGGCCGTCCTAAAGCACCTGATCAACTCCAGTGTCATTGTAGCAGGAAAGTAGCCAAAGATAACACGTAAACAAATAAGTATGGCTGTGTTTCAATAAAACTATTTCTAAAAATAGGTGGTGTCTGTGCACACCATTGTCCATAACAGCATTATTCACAGTAGCCAAAAGATGGAAGCAACTCATGTGTCCATCAGTAGATGAGTGGATAAACAAAATGTGGTATGTCCATACAAGAATATTATTCAGCCATGAAAGAGAATGAAATTTTGTACGTGCTACAGCATGAGTGGACCTTGAAAACATGCTTAGTGAAGTCCACCAGACACAGAATGACAAATACTGTTTGATTCCATTTATAAAAGGTACCTAGAATAGGCAAATTCGTAGAAACAGGAAGTAGAAAAGAGGTTACCAGGGGAGGGGGGGCAGTTGTGTAATGGGTACCAAGTTTCTGTTAGGGATGATGAAGTCTCAGGTAGAGATAGTGGTGATGGTTACACAGCATTGTGAATATGCTTGATGCCACTGAATTGCACATTCACAGATGGTTAAAATGATAAATATGTTCATGTCTATTTAACCAGAAATTTTTTAAACAATAGAAAGGAGGGGCGCCTGGGTGGCTCAGTCGGTTGAGTGTCCAGCTCTTGATTTCGGCCCAGGTCATGATCTCAGGGTCATGAGATCTAGCCCCACATCGACTCTGTGCTGGGCGTGGAGCCTGTTTGAGATTCCCCCAGACACACACACACACACACACACACACAATAAAAAAATAAATAGAAAGGAAACCGTGAAAATGTTGGAGGAAGGTTGGCAGGCTGGGTCCGGCTCACTGGCTGTACTTGGGGATCGTAAAACTTGTCAGTCTCAGACTCACTCCATACATGTATTGTAGTTCTTGGTGATGTTAGTGACTGTTCTCTGGGTGCTTGGCGTTGTTGAATGTTGTAAGAAAGAACTGAGTCTCAAGCCTCAGGAAGCATTTCCTCGTTTGACTTGAGTCCCCCCTTCACCCCAATTCATAAGTTAAAGTCCCAATCCTCAACATGATGGTATTTTGAAATGGGGCCTTTGGGAAGTAATTGGGTTATGAGGGTGGAGCCCTCCTGGTGGGATTAGTGCCCTTATAGATAAAGAAGAAACAGAGATGATCCATCTCTCCACCATGTGAGGGCACAGCAAGAAGGTTCTGTTGACAAGCCAGGAAGAGCGCCTTTACCAGGAACTGAATTGTCTTAGTCTCTAAAACTGTGAGGAATAAATTCCTGTTGTTTAACCCCCACCCCGGTCTGTGGTATTTTTGTGAGAGCAGCCCGAACTAAGACAGCTTTTCTCACTTAGAATAAAGGCTCCATGAGGGCAGAGACTTTGTTTTGTTTCTGGTGCCTTGGAACAGCGCCAGGCACGTAGGAGGCCCTCAGTTACTGTGTGTTGGACAGCGTGAGGGTGTGGTTCCTTACTCCCGGATGGTGCCCACGCGTACCGGAGACGCGACTCCCCTCCTGTGGTTTCCTCCGAGCAGCCGTGCTCCCCAGCCTTGCTAGCGTTCTTCTGTCAGAAGTACGAGTCGGTTTGGAAGAATAGCTCCCCTGCCCGCCCTGCCCGCCCGTGCGTTTCCGTAGCACCTGGAAGTCGGTGTGGTAGGGGAAGACTGGAGAGTGAGGGAATTGTCGCGGCCCCGAGAACAAGAGTCGGGTTACAGTGCCGAGTCCTCGCTCTCTAACTTATGATCATTAACCACCTTTCCTGTCCTTCATGAGTGCATCTAGCTCTGTTTTCCTTAGGCTTCTTCATCTGTAAAGAGGTTACCCGGGATATGTTGTTGAGATCATTCTAGTTTCAAACTAGAGGCAGCTGGGCTTAACAGTAAAGGACCCGGGTCCAAGAGCGAGGCTTCCCGCGCTTACGTCTGCCCCTTACTATTAGCCAGTTAGCCCTGAGCAAGTTACAGAGCCTCTCTGGGCCTCAGATTTCTCCTGTGAAGAGTGAACTTGCTGATTTGCCCACTTCCAGGGTGATGTGCGCAGTAATGAAAATAATGCCTGCACAGTAAACATTCTCTGATTCCTGGCAGTGGCGTTTAATGTTTTCTAAAATGAAGAGTGGACCCAGGTGCCTGGCTGGCCCAGTTGGTGGAGCGTGCGACTCTTGATCTCAGGGTCGTGAGTTTGAGCCCCACGTTGGGTGTAGGAGATGACCTAAAATAAAAAAAAAATTTTTTTTTTAAAGATTTTATTTATTTATTTGACAGAGAGGGAACACAGACGGGGAGTGGGAGAGGGAGAAGCAGACTCCCCACCAAGCAGGGAGCCCGATGCGGGGCTCGATCCCAGGACCCTGGGATAATGACCTGAACCAAAGGCAGACGCTTAACGACTGAGCCACTTAGGCGCCCCTAAAATAAAATTTTTAAAAAATAAAACGAAGAGCAGTGGGAGAAGAGAGACATTTAACATTTAAAAGTATCCTGCTCTGTGCTTTTCATCACTGAGAGCGATTGATTAAACATGATAATGACCACGTGAATCAAATGAACCTACATTCTGCCTTTTTTTTAAAGATTTATTTATTTACTTGGGGGGGGAGGGGCAGAGGGAGAAAATCTCCAGCAGACTCCATGCTGAGGGCGGAGCCTGGCCCGGGCTCAATCTCTAAACCCCGAGATCACGACCTGAGCTGAAACCAAGAGTCGGAGGCTTAACTGACTATGCCCCCCAGACGCCCCTACATTCTGTCTTTTTACCTTGCCCTCATACCCTAATGTCAGAGAACCTGGTGATAAACAGCTAGACATCATTTTTTTGATAGTAAGTGATGTCACTTGTAGGGTTTGGTTTGGTTGGTTTTTGGTCTTGTGTTTTAAGATTTTATTTTAGAGGGAGAGTGCCCGTGTGGGGGCAGAGGCAGAGGGAGAGAGAGAATCTCAAGCTGACTCTGCTCTCAGCCTGGAGCCCAATGTAGGGCTCGATCTCACGACCCTGAGATCATGACCTAAGACGAAATCAAGAGTCAGACGCTTAACTGCCTGAGCCACCCAGACGCCCCTTTGGTCTTGTTTCTTAATACTGGTGGAAAGGTAAGAATTGAACAAGCCAGTTTTCACTTCAGAAAGTCCTATTGTTACTGCCTTTTGTGAAACATTTTGATGGAGAAGCAGGACATTTCAGTCAGCATGAAAACTTTGGAGCATCTTTATTTTTTTTTTATTTTTTATTTTTTTTTAAGATTTTATTTATTTATTTGAGAGAGAGAGAATGAGAGAGAGCACATGAGAGGGGGGAGGGTCAGAGGGAGAAGCAGACTCCCTGCCGAGCAGGGAGCCCGATGCGGGACTCGATCCAGGGACTCCAGGATCATGACCTGAGCCGAAGGCAGTTGCTGAACCAACTGAGCCACCCAGGCGCCCTGGAGCATCTTTATTTTCTGCTTTCAGCACCACAGTGGTTGAAGACCAACCAGTTTGGGCCTCTGGGCACTTGACCCTTGTGTAAGAGGCAAGGACAATAAAAATTCAAAACAGCATGATTTAGAGTTTGTCAGCGTTGTTATCAAGAACTAAGGTAGGAGTTCAAGGAAAAGGTAAGAATCTGAGGCCAGAGCGATAGAATCAACAACCCCTCAGAGAATCTCTCCTGCCAGGCGCTTGTGAGTTAACCTGGGAGGAGCACAGCCTGGTTGCATTATGGAGGGCTTGTGCCTAGGAGAAATGGAAGGTCAGGCTAGCTGTGTAAACTGGAACCAGGCAGCAAGGGACCCAGGATGCCAAGTTGAAGTATAATTTATACCTCTGAAGGGTTCATACCACGTGAAAATATATCAGCTGCATGTTCTGTACCAGTTGATCCTTTATTATAGATCACTGTGGCAGAGAATAGAATTGGGAAGATGAATTAAGAAATTAATGATAGTCGTTGAGGTTTGAGATACTAAGAACTAACTTGATGGCAGTGGGACAAAGGGAGAAGACCTTCCAAAAAATCAATAGGATTTGGTGTTTGGGATGTAGGAGATTAATTATGGGGGTCAGTATTCCTTTCTTTTAATCTGTTGGATTTGTGATGATAATAAGACATACAAGTAGAGATGTCCTACATTCTTTGAACACGTGTTTATTTATTGAGGGCCAACTCTCTGCAGACTGAACCAGGCTCTGGGGATACCTGGGGATCAAAACTGACAAGGATTCCTGTCCTCGTGGCGCTTACTGTCTAGTGGGTGAGGCCGACAAAAATCACATTGCTGTGATTAGAACTTGCCTGCGAACAGGCCATGGGAATAGGGTGAAGGGCTGGGAGTACATGTGAAGAACTGAAAGGCCAGCAGAGCGGGAGCAAAGAGTGAGGAGAGAGCAGTGAGAATGAGGGGCTGGAGGGGAAGGCAGGAGCCTGGCTGCAGGGTGAAGGCTGGGGCATCAGACTCGAGTCAGGGTCACCGTGTTGCTGGTTAACAGGAAATGTGTAGGGTAGACAGAAAGCAGAACTCTGAGAAGTGGTGGGAGGAGAAGCAAGGAAGCATGACAAGAAGGCAGTTCGAGAAGTGGGAGTGGAACCAGGCAGGTGAATGCTGAGTCAGGAATGGGGAATATTCCTAACAGGCTGAGAAGGAGCACTGGCTCTGGGTTTGGCGCCGTTGGGTTTGGCGCCGTTGGGTTTGGCATCGCAGATTTTGGTGACCTTCAGGCAGAAACAGGATTTCTGGCGACTGAGGAGAAAGACTGGGTGGTTAAGAAATTGGGCTAGCGGCTATAAATCACCCGTTCCAGAAGCTGCTAATGAAAGCACTTTTCATAGTTTTAAAATGTATTTGCCCACATACACATTTTTACTCTGCTAAAATAATCAATCTTATGGTGTGTTTCAGATGAAAAAAAAGATATTGACCATGAGACAGTGGTTGAAGAGCAGATCATTGGAGAGAACTCCCCTCCTGATTATTCAGAGTATATGACAGGGAAGAAGCTTCCTCCTGGAGGGATACCTGGCATTGACCTCTCAGACCCCAAACAACTGGCAGAATTTGCTAGGTAAGCCCTAAGAATTTCCTTTCTTTCTCATTATAGAAAGTACTTAGAGTCAGCAGCTGTGTTCTTTGTGTCTAAGTTACAATGGTGGCTCATAGTCTTGCTCCAGGGAAACTTGTAAAAACAAAAGCAGTTCATTTTGTTTGTAGGGGTAACTGCACTATTAATGGGCGTGGCACCATTTTAGATCCTTGCTGACAGTGAGATGAAGCAACTACTTCTTAATTCCGTAGTTGATTTTGCTGGTGAATAAATAAACTTGCATAGAATTGGTTTGGAAATGGGTATCTTTACACTAGCTGCTGGCAGTTGGAGGGCGCTGTGCTGGAGCAAGCTGCGGGGGCCTGGGTCGGAGCTGGGCGGGCACAGCTGACCACTGGGAAGGAGTCATCAGTTCATATTTCAGTGTGTCCTCAGTTAAGCTCCCAGGGTTTTGTTCATTGAAGCGGGCATGACAGGAAGAGATCAAATATTTATGGCGGGGACCCCTGTGACTGGCCACGGTGAGCAGTCAGGAAGATCTGGACCCACTAGAGGCTTGTTTGGCCTGAAGTGGGCTGGGCTCCCGCAGAAGCCTCTGCCCCCTTTTTGTAGTATTTATTTCCCAGCATCATTGGGCAGTTTCTACGAGGACGTGAGAACACACTCAAAGACAGTTTTAAATAAAATGAAGTGAATTCATAAACTCTGGAGCAGAAGGATGACTTCTTTTCCCACCCTGAGGTTGAATGGAGCCTGGAATAGCCAGGAAATTTAGGCAACGGCAGGATGAGGAAGAGAGACATCTTTGTGATCCCACACCATCTAGGAACAGAGGGGGGATCCTTGTCTTTCTTTTTCTTGAGAGCAGAGTGGAGTAGATAAGAGCTGGGGGCCTGGTGTGTCCTGGTTTCTCCCAGCCCTGCCAAAAACAAGGTGGGTCCTGCCATTGGGAGCCTCAGTTTCCCCATGTGTCAGATGGGTGTCAGAGTCAGAGGTGTTGTAATAAAGGGGTATGTACCCTTTTCTCCTATCCCATGAAACTGCCGCCACAGGGAATCTACACGTGAGTCTATTTCTGATTGATCACGGCTGAACAAAAAAAAGTTAAGGCTTCTCTCCTTTTGTGAATGACATTGTGTCTCCCAGCTTTTGTTGCCTTTCATATTTTAAATACGGTATGCTACTCAAATGTTACTCCATTCCCCACCCCCCCAATACAAATAAAAATGGAATCTGTAGATAGAGTCAGCAGTGAGGTTAGAGTTTTGGGGCAGATTGAGTCAAATTGTGTGCCAATGTTTAGTATTGTCATGTGTTTTTAAAGTTAGTCATCCCTTGTTATCGTACTTGGAATTTAGCGAGGGTAGAGGATGCTGTCCCCAGGGGTAGACATACGAACGAAGGAGTCAAGGAAAGCCTTGTAGAGGCGGTGCATCTGACTTGAGCCTTGAAAAACACTGAGATTTGAGGGGGCAGGTGGGGTTCCCATGGTGGGCCTAATGCTAGTGTGGCATGAGTTTGTGGAAAGGTAGGTACTCAGCCCCCATCGGGTATACGCTCAGAAAAGGATAAGTAGGTTTGGCTGGGAATTCGGATGCTCACAGGGAGACAGTTGGAGTGTAAGAGTTCTCTGAATACCGGGCCCACATCTGGGAATGTTTTCAGTGTGCGGTGGGCAGCTGCCAGAGGTGTGTGAGCGGTGGAGAAGGGGCTCTGTGATCAGAGGTTGGCTTTGAAAGAAGGACACATCCTCTGTGTCCAGGCTGGGTCGGCGAAGGGCCAGACAGGGAGTGGGAGAGGTCACGAAGGCCTGAGCTGGGATTGCAGTGGCCAGATGGTGAAAGAATAAATGAGATGAGGGTGGCAGGAGATGAGATTGAGAACCAGACCGGCTGTGTGTCTCCGGGAAGGAGGACTCAGAGTGGAAGTTGAATGCTTCGCGCCTCAGGTGGCACGAGATTGGGAGAGGGTGCTGGTTTGGGGTTCAGGGTGGGCATTGTTTGGCTTTAGATGGTAATGAATCATCCCTGTTGGGCCCGACGTTGTTTCAGGAAGTACGTCAGGGCTAGACTCATCTGCTGCACTGTGGCTGAGGCCGAAAGTGGCCCAGACGTGCACGCTGTGAGAGGCCTGTTGCCGAGAGGCCGGTCTTGGGAAAACCCTGTGATCGGAGGGTAAGGGAACCAGCAACAGGGCGCAGGGCTCATTCAGACAGACGGGGTGGCTCAGGGAAGTACATACAGCGTCATAAAAGCCAGGGGAGTGCTCAGAAGGTCCAAGAGAGGGACCACTCTCTCAATTATACTTTGCGGAGTGATTTCAGCGGAGGAGCAGAGAGAGGGCTGAGGTAGGATGTTACAGAGAGCAGGAACCTGGGGGTGGCGAGCAGAAGTGATGAGGTGTTGATGACCCTTGGTGTTGTTCACCCTCATTGCTGAATTGGGGCAGCTGATCTGGAAGCTTGTCCACAGTTCCCTGAACAAAATCTGGGGTGTTGGCCCTGCACTCGGGAGGTGCGTGTCACTGTTGTCGAATAGAAGCTTCTGCTTGTTTCCCAGGTGGCCTCGAGCCTGCCTCAGGGCTGCCTTCAACCCTACTAGACCTGAATGAGCCTTTTCTTCACCAGCAGTAGATAGTTAGAAGACCATGGAGTCACGTTTTGAGATTTGTGAGGAAAAGTTACTGTAAACATAGAAATCCCGATCCAGCAAAGCTGTTGGTCAACTACAAGGCATAAAAGTGGCAATTGTAGACACAAGGATTCGTTTTCTGTTGCACTTACCCTTTCTGAGGGGGTTACTGGAGGATATACTCCAGGAAGACGAGGACGTACATCAAAAGGAAGCCTTCCTAAAGAACCTGGCGAACAGAGAATCAGGAGGGCAGCTGTGCGGCAGGCTGGAAACCCATTCAGTTGAGAACAGAAAGTCGGTGAATTGTAGGGCTTTCTTCAGGAAAAGTTGAGTTCATTCAGCGGTGCACAGAATGAGTAAGAAGCCAGAAGGTCTTGGTGGTATGGGAAAGAGTTTTCTAAAAAGGAAAAGATAATCAGAAACCCCCTGAAGAGAGAGGCAGTGCTAAGAAAGCCGTGGCCTAAAAGTGGGCATAAATTTGATGATGGTTGAAGTGCATTGAACTTGTTTGGCCTGACTCTGCAAGTCTCTCCTTGGTCCTGAAGCGACTGTTTTGGACTCACAGAGCAAGAAATGCGATCCTAGCACACAGTTAACATTCTACAGTAGGCGATCTGTTTCCATAATCATCTGAATATAGTGTGTGTTTCTTTTCTAAGCATCCTGTTAAAGATTTCATTTTGTGTACAGAATAGAATGAGATCTTGCTCATCCTGACAGTGTATACAAAGTGAGGGTAGAGGGTTGGGCTCCCGCTCATCCCCGTTGTTCTTAGTATCCTGGAACAGATCACAGAAAACTATCAAGTCTCTAACTGGACGGTGGTGGTGGTGAGAGGTACTGGAGCCTGGAATGCCCTCTTTTGTTAGATCTTTTTGAAATGTGTGTAACCAACCGCTGAAGAGGATTTTCCAGGGGCCCCGGCATTGGTGCCTGGGACTCTGAAAGCTAAAGACAAAGAGGCACCAAGTTTCAAATTGTTAGGGGCCAGACCCTGTCTTCTTCTCTTGTAAAGACCCACAGAACCCCCTTTATCCACCTCCACTCCATGGCTCAGCTGTTGGCTTGAGGTAGCGTGTTAGCTGCTTTTCCCTCTCTCCTGTGCTGGGGAGAGGGGGTTCTGCACTGGACTTGGAGCTGACCAAAGAGTGGTTCAGGTTCCTGCCGCACCGAGCCTAGAGAATCGGTTAGGAGTAAGTAAATCAGTTACATGGGGGAGCGGGGCAAGTATAAGAAATAAGGACTTTTCATCTGAAAGTCCTGGTATTGGAGGAGGGGGGGGATTTTGTTCTTTTTTAAATACTTCAAAATGTGGCCAGTGGGTGGGACCTGGTGAGTTCTTGTTCCTGATTAAATGAACAGCCTTTGTGCTCTTTTCATTAACTACAGTTAGCCCTTCGGAAACTTCCGGTCTAGAAAGATCAGAATTAAGAGTGGTTAGGTCAGTCACAAGCTGGTTAATTTAGTTGTCGTCCACCACCCACCCTGAGACTTTTTCGCAGAAGTAGCATAAAGATGAGCTGGCGTAGCGGAGCTGGAAGGACCGTCAGGAAAATGTGCTGTCTCCGTAGGAGATACTTGGTCCGGCGAACTTAGTCTCGTTTGTCTGAGGCACCGCTCTTCGTTGCACCAAGAAGGGAGGGGAGTTGCGGTTGCAGAGGGGAGCTGGGTTCCAGGAACTTCTGCCCCCAACACAGGTCCCCATGGGGGTTCCAGGCTGAAGGCGACTAAGCTTATCGTTTTGCTATGAACAGGACTCTCTTCATTTGAGAATCTCTGATTTAAAAACGGTCCATCTCGGCGTCTAGGACATTGAGCTTTAACTTACAACTCTGGTTTCGCCCTGCTCCAAGTGGTGCCAGGAGATTCCTGCAGATTTTTGGTCCCGGAGTCCAGCCTTTACAGTGCCGCCCCCACCCCCCGGGTGCGGAGTGAGCCCGGGCAAACCCAGCGGCGGGGCCGCATGCAGCGTGCGGAGTGCTCTCCGCTTCCCATTGAACAGGAAGCTTCTCCTGTTGTGTACCCGGCTCCTCCTCGAACTTTGTAATCTGCCGAAGGTGCCCTTCTACTTGGCTTGTGCCGTTTTTCTCTAGTCTCTCAGCCCTTTAGTTGAAAACGGTGGCTTGGAGCACCAGAACCTTCTGGACTGTTAAGTACAACTGGCTTTTTTTTTTTTTAGGAATGAACTCATTTTTAGCTAGGCGCATTTAACACGCAGCTGGGGATAAGAATAGCTGTCATTCCCCGGGAGCTTCACGTGCATCCTCTCTGAGTCTTGGCAGCTACAAAGCAGGTAGCATTCCACCTTTTTACAGAGTGAGAAACTGAGGCTGAGAAGTTCAGTGATTTGCTCAAGGTCGTGCAGCTGGTAGGAGTCGGCGCCGAGCCCGGCCCTGTGCCCCCCAGTACCGCCGGTGCCTCCGCCGCCGATGGCGTCCTGTGGCAAGTCTCCCAATCGAGGGAAAACTCCAGTCTTGGTTATTCCGAATAGTTTGGGCATGTTGAAGAGAGATTCCAAGTAGCAGTATATGATTTTAGGCTTTTTAAAAATTACTTTTTTAGGATTTCAAATACTTTTTTTTGTGTAAGTTATGTATCAGTTGGTGCCATGAAGATTTTAATTTTAGTCTTTACTCACAAAAAAAAAAAACCCACTTTCAATCTAGTTTTTCGAAAATGACCTTTTCAATGTTTGCCTTCAAATAAAATACAAAAGGCACCCACAGCACACACCGCCTCATCTGCCAGTGGTGGAGGGGGGTTTGCCAGGGAGCTTAAGGGTGGCTGCGATTAAACCTTTCACTTCCTTCTTGTGTCCAAGGGTGTTTGTCCAAATACATTTTAAACTTTCATTCTGAAATCAATTATGTGCTACCTGCTGGCACACATTTTGCAAATGACATTTTAAGGAAAAATACCACTTAATGATAACATTTAAGAAATAGAGAGTTTGGTAAATGGTACTTGGGACTGTGCCCTTTAATTTTGTGTATATTTGAAAATTTCCATGATAAAAAGTTTCCAAAAATCAAGTTCCTGGGAATAAATTTAAGAAAATGTCAGGGGTGGGGTGGGGTGGGCTCACTCCATGGGGTGCCACAGCAGGCACCTCGCTGACAGGGACACCCCACCCTGCAGCCCCAGACGGGTGGGCCAGGAAGTGGTTGTCTGTGCGACTTCTCTGTCAGCCCGGCGGACATTTTTTAAAGTTGGTTTATTAACATCATTTGCAGACAATAAAATTCACCCTCTTTAGGTGAGTACCACTCTTGCGAATTTGGACAGGATCATGTAGCCGTGTCTGCAGTCGAGAGAGACATAGAGCATTTGAGTGTAATCATCAAAGAGTAAATGTCGTTATTCATTGGGAAGACGGAAGCCTGGTTCTTAATATACCCTTTTCTTCTTATTAATACTTGATTGGAGTAGAACCCATTCATGTGAATCACTATTGTTTTCCAAACTCTGATCTAACCTCCAGGTGGCACAGTGGCACCAAATTCTTGTCCTACAAAGTTCTGTGAGCTCAGACCAGCTCCAGGGTTTAATGGTGTTTCAGATAACAGGCCAGCTCAAAGCCCTGTACACAACAGGCGTTTAGAAAATATTTGCTTACTGATGGGGTGATCCCCCAAGTAGAAGAAAGGAGGAGTATCTACAGGGTTGGAACGGGGGCGGATACCAAGCTGGAAATGTTCTCAGAACTTAAAATAGGAAATTCATACCGTCTTGAACAGACTTCCTTAGAAGTAAGTTCTAGTCGCCAGAGAAATTGGTTCACCAATGCTCCTCGAGGGATGGAGAGTTTAACTAGATGACTTTGTCAGCTCAGGTTTTATAAAAAACAAAATCTTCGGGTCATCCTTTTCCCAGATCAAGGGTGAAGAAGGACCTTTGCGCTAGGGCTTTGCTAACTTAAAGATGACCGCAGAAATCTTTTGTGATGAGAGAGTGCTGGTAAGTTAGCTCTTACTGGTAAGGCATCGCTGACCTCGTGGCTCATTTGTTAGCTGTGCACTCTCACGTAGGGCAGTGAGGTGGCAGACGGGACAGAAGGAGCGTCTGTCTCGAAGATGTAAATCTTTTTTTCTAGTCTCTCTAGGAACTTTTAATCTCTCACCCCTCTACCACACACAGATCTGTAGGGAGTATGTGGAGAGAAAGTTTTGACAAAAGACCAAAGGTTGGTTCAGTGGAAATAGCAGGTAGGTAAGCTACCAAATCAGCAAGCTCTCTGGGTAGTGAGTCCGCATGGGGTTCCTGTTACACCCCGGTCCCAAAGCAGGGCTGGAAATCTCTGTCGTTCTGTTTTGTTTTTTTTTTAAATGCTCTCATTATTTGAAAAACGGTAACCTCCCTCCCACCCCCACCATCAAAAGTAGTAGTATGATAAAATTCAACAGTGGGAAAGGGTGTGGGGTGTTCCCACCTGTCCACCAGTCCCTGGGGGCTCTTCCCCAAAACACCACTGTCAAGTTCATTTACTATGTTTCTTTCCAGAGATAATGTATATAAATGATTTTCTGTTTACAAGGACTCTTCTGTGCCCTTTTAAAAAATTATCTCTCCTAAAGATAATGTCTGTCAGTATGAAGTGAACCCTCCCTCCTTTTTTTTAAGGGGTTTTGTAGGGATCTGTGTTTAAGACCCTCCCCCATCTGCTGCTTCCTTTTCACAAGGTGTCTTTGTTACCACAGCAGCTGCTCCTGGATACCTTGCTTTGCTCCCACTAAGAGATTCCTCTGTGGGTTTGGGCTGGTGGTCTTTCATGTTATTTCAGGAGCTTGGAGGAAAGAGCAGATATTTGAAGCGCACAGACCTCAGTGCCGGTCTGAGCTGCCCTGGCTCGCTCGCTGCGAGACCGTGGCAGCGACTCAGGCTCTCTGAGCACCAGCACCCACACCTGTGAAATGGGAAGGGTGCTTCCCAGTCACGGGTGGTACTCAGGGAATGTGGTCTCATCCTTTGCCTCCTGGACGCCACCTATAACCGTAGTTGTTTGTATCTGTAAGGAAAACATTGTAGGGACTATATGATTTATGCCAGATGAGTCTACCCACTCCTACAAATCTCTCTCTCTCTCTCTTTTCTTTTTTTTTTTTTTTTTTTTCTTTTTGGTAAGAATGAAGCCAAGAAAAATTAAAGAAGATGATGCTCCAAGAACAATAGCTTGCCCTCATAAAGTAAGTAATGCTAGGGGAAAAGTGTTTGTTAAACTGCCAATGAAGATTTAGAGAGCTCATAAGCAATCTGCACTTTTATTTCCATCTAATAATTAAGTGAGGAACTAAAGTCTTTGTTTTGTAAATTCAAGAGGCTATATTTGTGATGTAAGTTTTGTTGTTCAGTAAAGGCCACTTAAATTTAAATACCGTTAATGGGGCTACTGTAGGGTGCCAGTGTTTTTGCTCTTACTGTATATTGAATATACAATGTTAGGATTTTATTTCTTCCTTTTGGATCATGAACAAGTCAATCTAAGACATTGGCTTGTGTCTCACCCATGGACCTTTGGGGGCTGAAAGCTCATGATGGAAATTTGGAAATTATTTTGGATGCTGCTAAAGTAAGCCTAATAAAACTACATCTCTCACAATTTTCTTAATTTGCCCTGTTAACTGTGTGTTACTAGAGGGGTGCTTAATTGTTTTCAAAATGTGGCTAGTCTTCCAAAGGAAAGGATCACCTAAAAAGTACTTTGAGGTGTTGGTTGGGTCTGTTTCACACTTAATTGGATGGATGTAAAACTAACAGAAAAAGAAGTATCACGGAGGTGGGGAGAAAGTTTTAATGGGATAAAGAATTTTTAAAAATCGGTAATTGAAGAAGGATGAGTTTCATTTGGTGATGTCCTTCTAATGACCACTCACAGGTTCTTTGTGTGGTTTTTCAACACGCTTAGTGAATGGAGATTTTGAGATGTAAAACAAGTTCCTTTGGGGGCCAACACGTAAAGAAGCATTTGAAAACAGTTAGGCCCTGAGTGTCTGTCCTCCCTGTAGCTTCTCTGTGTACTTCTTTTCCAAATTTACATTTTTTAAAAAATTCCATTTGCTAAATGGAAACACAGCCTGGGGGTCAAGGTGCCAAAGCCGCGGCTTCCCCTCCCTCGTGCCTGTGAGGCTGTCGTCCTGTCCACTCATCCCCCACTCGCTCCATCCCTGGACAGCAACTGCAGAAGAAGTTGGGAAGGCCATGCTTGTCCTGAGCAGTGCACGCCCGTCCGCGCCCCCCTCCCCGCTCCGGCGTCCGTGTGCCTGCTTCCTTTCCTGGTGTCTCACAAAATCAATTTCTTCTGTAGTTGCCATTCCTTGGAGACCCTCTTGCTTCTTTCTCTGTCAAGAAGGGGAAAGAGGCAAAGAGAGAAGAGGGAACAGTAGGCGATGGAGAGTGACAGCCCATTCTTGCAGCCCAGAATATGGGGCCCACCAAAGGTAGTGGTGGACTGCTCTCCTTTCAACCCCATTTGTTTACCAGGGCTTCTGCTACTTCAGCTGGGCACAGAGTTGGGGGCGGCAGCTGTGGTGTGGCTGGAAGCCAGGCTGCTGGGTTCTACCCCCGGCTCAGCTCCTACGAGCAGTGTGACCTTGGGCAAGTCTCCTTAAAGACATCTCTGAGCCTCAGTTTCCTGATCTGTAACACGAGGGTTTGCATTAAACGAGAAGGCCTTTTCCAGCTGTCTGGTTTTTGTCTTAAGTCATTTAATATTTCTACTGTTGATATTGAGTAAAACGTAAGTGGCGGGGGGGCCGGGGGTGGTTTTGTCTCTTGGGTCAGTGAAGGCTGTTTTAAGTGGTTGAATTCTTTGTTAACGGTTTGCAGCGTGAACCACTAAGCTTCTCTCTCTGTTTGAAGGGCTGCACAAAGATGTTCAGGGATAACTCTGCCATGCGGAAGCACCTGCACACCCACGGCCCCCGAGTCCACGTCTGTGCAGAGTGTGGCAAAGCTTTTGTTGAGAGCTCAAAACTAAAACGACACCAACTGGTTCATACTGGAGAGAAGCCCTTTCAGGTAGAGCTCGGCCCTTCCCCCTCCCCACACCACCCGGCAAGTGCAGGCGGGGCTGCGGGCACTGGAGGGCCGGAGAGACGCGGCTCTCAGCGCTCCCGAGGGAGAAACCGAACCGGCGTCCCGTTGGTGCGGCCGCAAGGGCTGCCCCGGCACTTGCCTTCCCCGTGTGCGGCGTCTCTGGTCCTGGACACGGGGACAGGGTGTATCGGGGTGTTGATGGGGTGTACTTTGTATCAGGAGGAAAACTGGATTGCTCACGAGCAAGCCTAAAACTGCATTTCTAGTGCATTCACTGTGGGATTGAAGCAGTTTATTTTTGGTAGTTGATGGAAGTATATTGAATTACTAATTGACGGGGGAACTTCCAAAATTCTACCGAACGGAGTAAGTATAGGTGATGTTTTGTCTTGTTTTTAGAAACCCATCGCAAGTGAACAAACTAGCAGTGCAGGTCTCGATTTAACATGGTTCTCTTTGATACCTGACACCAGAAACCTTCCTAATCGATTGTATTTCATTATTTGAAACATTGACATAAGTACTAAGACCGTAACATGATCCCGAGGAAGATTCTTGGTGTTTTGCCAAGTGTGTCTCTTACCCCGTATTTAAAATCATTCCTGAGGGCTGTGCCTGGGTTTCCGAGTGGTCCGCATGCAGAGTTCGAGCCCCCCGCCCGCTTGTGCTGGGGTGGGACTGGCCCCGGGACTGGCGCGTTTCCCCGGAGCGGGGAGGACGAGGTGTGCGGCCCGAGAGGCGGGCTGTTCGCCGCCCGCCACCCCGCCCCCTCGGCCCCGGCACGGTCACTGAGCCGGGTTCTCTCTGGTCTTTCCTCGACAGTGCACATTCGAAGGCTGCGGGAAACGCTTTTCACTGGACTTCAATTTGCGCACACACGTGCGAATCCATACCGGGGACAGGCCCTATGTGTGCCCCTTCGACGGCTGTAATAAGAAGTTTGCTCAGTCAACTAACCTGAAATCTCACATCTTAACACATGCTAAGGCCAAAAACAACCAGTGAGAGGAAGATGGAGAAGACCCTTCTCGACCCCGGGGAGCATCTTCCAGGAGTGTGATTGGGAATAAATAGGCCTCTCCTTTGTATATTGTTTCTAGGAAAGAATTTTAAAAATGAATCCTACACACCTAAGGGACATGTTTTGATAAAGTAGTAAAAATTTAAAAAAAAAAAACTTTAATAAGATGACATTGCTAAGATGCTCTATCTTGCTCTGTAATCTCGTTTCAAAAACACGGTGTTTTTGTAAAGTGTGGTCCCAACAGGAGGACAATTCATGAACTTCGCATCAAAAGACAATTCTTTATACAACAGTGCTAAAAATGGGACTTCTTTTCACATTCTTATAAATATGAAGCTCACCTGTTGCTTACAATTTTTTTAATTTTGTATTTTCCAAGTGTGCATATTGTACACTTTTTGGGGATATGCTTAGTAATGCTATGTGTGATTTTTCTGGAGGTTGATAACTTTGCTTGCAGTAGATTTTCTTTAAAAGAATGGGCAGTTACATGCATACTTCAAAAGTATTTTCCTGTAAAAAAAAAGTTATATAGGTTTTGTTTGCTATCTTAATTTTGGTTGTATTCTTTGATGTTAACACATTTTGTATAATTGTATCGTATAGCTGTATTGAATCATGTAGTATCAAATATTAGATGTGATTTAATAGTGTTAATCAATTTAAACCCATTTTAGTCACTTTTTTTTTTCCGAAAAATACTGCCAGATGCTGATGTTCAGTGTAATTTCTTCGCCTGTTCAGTTACAGAAAGTGGTGCTCAGTTGTAGAATGTATTGTACCTTTTACCACCTGCTGTGTACACCCCATGTAACAGAAAAGGGCAACAATAAAACAGCAATCCTACAGAAAGAATACGGCAGAAAAAGATCTGTAAGCACAGTCTTATTTCCTTTTGTTGTCCAGAATAATTATAATTCTCGAGCCTCCCAGAAATTGGAAGCTAAATAAAGCAACTCAAGTTTCCTTTATTTTGCACTCAACTACAGTGACTTGTGATTGCAGCGGTGCATAGATATTTCAGGACTTCCTACGCGTGCTGAATTCTGGGAGAGAGTAGGTGACAGGCATCCCGAGTTAAGGAACTACCTCAGAGTACCCCAAACCGGGCCCGTTGGTGATAGGATTTTGATGTTAGCTCCCCCCCGCCCCCCCCCCCCCCCCCCCCCCCCCCCCCCCAGCAAAAGTGTGACTGGAGCAGTTGTGCCCCGGCCTGTGTGTGTGCTCTCAAGGTAAGCTGTCACCTGGACGGGGCGTGAGCAGAGGGGAGACCCGAGGGCACTTGCCGGCGCGGGCTGCCTTCACGGCGGCCCCAGCGGGTCCCTGGCTGGCCTGACGGGAGGCGCTTAGGGTTCTTCTTGGCTGTCGGTCGGAGAGCCTTGCTGGCCCCCGTGGCAGCCGCGTGCCCGTGGCTTCGTTTTCCTGCTTCTCCCCGGATACCGAGCGCAGACCGGCAGGGTGATTCGATGATGAAGAATACTGTACTCAGTGAGTACTTTACCTCTCACATTGTGACCTCCTAAGTGTACGACTACAATTTTTGCATTTTACTTAGAGTCCAATATCACACTCGTGAGACTATTTTATAAACTGCCATGATACAGCAAAAATGCCATTTATTCAGAGCGCAGACAGCCGTGTGTGTGCTGCGTGCTTGGCCCTGCGGGGCTGGTGACGAGCCAGCTACCGTCTGAGGTTTGTGTCCCTCGTGTCCAGGACACCGTCGGGTCAAAAGCGCAGCCCTGTCCCTCTCAGCTTCTCCATCGGTCCCGTACAGGAGGATTGGTGACCTAATAACAGGGACCCTGTGGCTCTCCGGAATTTTGAAGTGCCTTCTGAGTCCTAAATGACAAATTTAACTTGAGACACTTTTTCTTATTTGTTCAGAATCTGGTATCCATTGGGTAGTTTGATGGAACTGAGTTAATCAGAAGACCCCAGCTGTTCTCGGGATAAGCCCGGCTTTGCTGTATCTGGCAGGCAGGGGAGAGGTAAGCCGGTGGCGGAGGCCCATGGAAGCTGCGCGCCCCAGCGCCATCGCGTGCTTCTCTGACTAGACCTGGGGCGGAGGCCTCCCGACGCCCGTGGTGTGAGCGCCCCTACCTCCCCGCCCCACCAGGTGAGCAGTCTGGGTGCCGGCCGCCTTAGGAGTCCGGGGCCGCGCCACCCGCGCCCAGCACCGCCACACGGGAGCCCGGGCCTGGCGCTGTCCCCGGGACTTGTGCCGTGGGGTGGTGTCGCCAGCAGCCCCCGCAGAGCCACACCGTGAGCTAGAGGAGCCAGGCTCCCGTGTGCAGCGACCCCCCCTCCCCCCGTGCCTTGATCCCTTGGGGGATGCCTTGGTCATCTCTTCTGCCCCCTCTGCCCCCTCTGTCTCTGAGGGGAACAGCTGTCGCTCCCCAGGCCCCTTTGTCCGTGTGTCTTTCACGGTCTGCAGAGTTCATCTCTGACAGGAATTGAAGTGGGGGCTTGAAGGCGGTGGAATGTCCCAGGTTCCCGGCTGGCGGGGCGCTCTCCATTCCCAGTAGTGTAGGAAGCTCCTCAGGGAGCGGCAGTGAAAGACGAGCCGTTGTCCTCATTGGCTGTAACCGAAACCCGTCGTGCTTGTGGTTAGAATTTATAATTTTGCTGAAGATGTAATTTACTGCAGTTTGAAGTGGTGTTCTAACAGTCCCTTGTCTTGAGGATTAACCTGATTTATAAGTGATACTGACAGACATATTTTCTTACATCCGAACTGAAATAAATGCATGTTTCTAGCATATGTAATATAAAAGCTCCAGAGGATAAGTTTACATTTAACAAGATGTTGTTTTCTATTTTTGGATTTCTTCTTATTTTCCCCCCTTTTTTGGTAGTGGGGGTTTAGGGGGAAGCATAATATTTGTATAAAGAACTGTCACCCCAGAGTGACATTTATTTTCCAAGGTGACATTGAACTCACGCTGTTGGTTTCATATGGTGTTTGTGTGCTGTGCCTAGATTCAGGCCTGAGGATTTGAGGAAAATCAAGATTTTTTCCTCCGTTTGGTTTTCATGTGCAGGTTCTTTTAAATGTCACTTACTTCGCTGAATTTGAGTCAAGCAAGGCCCTTTGACAGAGAGTATCTCGATGCCTGCCAGCGTTTCCAAGCGGAGTTCTAGATGGTTTCTTCACAGATAGAGGAGAGAGAGTCCCTTCCATTCAGCAAGAACCCAGAGACTCTGCGGGCTGCCTGAGGGGTCGCCGCAGTGCGGTGGGCAGGGGGCCGGGGGGGGGGTCACTGCTGCCCCCGCCCTGCCCAGCAAAACCTGGCTATCCTCACGCACCTCGCAATTTATGTCCATGGCGCCGGAACACCTGGCCCCCTCCCACATTTTTGAGTTGGAAACCTGATGATTCTACCCCGCACTGCAGGCAGAGAGAATTGATGGCTTCTTGTCTGACTCCTCTGTGGCCTGGGATCAGCAGGGCTCAGGAAAGCCGTGTTGTGAATCTTGGATTCCTTAAGTTCCTTCTATTTTCTGGACATCTGACCACCAGCAAGAGCAAGGATCCCAAGAGGTCAGTACAGTGGGAGAGCAGAAGCTGTTCACAGGCGTCCCCTTCATGCCCTGGCCCTGCCCTGAGGCTTCCCCCTCAGCAGTTCTGCTGGCCCTTGGAAGCCAGAGGCCTGCCTGTCCCGGATGGCCCCAGACCCCGGGCGCTTGTCTCACTTTGTAGCCCGTGTCCCGGCTCCCATTGGCATTAGTGGAAGTCCAGCAGGTCAGGGCAGGTGCATGCCACCGGAACTCCAAGCTCTGCTTCCTTGCAGCTCCGGTCGTGCACGCCATAGCCTGCACTTGGACTTTTACAGAAGGTCCTCGGCGCCTTCAGAATCCTCCTCGCCTGCGCAGACGCAGCTGAATGTCTGGCTAGGTCTCCTGCACCCTAACTTACTGGCCTTGGCCAACTTGGTTACTGCTCACGTTGTGCTCAGGTTCCCTGGTTGCATGAAGACGATGTGAGTGCAGGCCCTTTAGAGCCGCCACATCGGGCTTCTAGAAGGAGGCCGGGCCCTCCACAAGTGGCGAAGTGGGGCTATCCGTGGCTGGAAGGCTGCCTGCATCCTCTCCAGGCCGGAGCGGTTAGCAGGGCTTTGGAGAGGATGTCTGAGCTGGAACCGTGTGGAGACGTGGGAGGGGTGGGTGGCGTACTGTTGACACACTTTCTCCGGTCCCCTTATCAGAACTGGAAGGGAATGTTGAACGTGCACATGGGCATTAGTTTAGGTCAGCAGGCAAATCGAGCTTACTGCAGTCCCCCGGCTCCCCATGTTTCTGACCAGCGTTCTGGGAGTCTGCAGAGGGGGGGTGTGTGGTAGTACCACGTTCATCGAGGTCACAGTGATTGATTTTCCACAAAGTGGCAAGTTTGATCAAATTGCTTTTCCTTCAAGACCGTCAGACGCCGGAAGAGACAGCATCGGGGTGTTGCAGGGAGGGGGGCGGTTGCTGTGCTGCTGTATTGTGTTTGCTGCTGTCTGGGGGCCGCACAACGTCTGCATACGGAGTGGAGGGGAAAGGGCATCAGTACCGAACAGAGTAACCTTTTTTCTACGACATCCATACTTGTTACGAGGCTCTGTTATCTACAGATGGTGATTGGTCAAGCCGTTTTCGCAGAACAGTTCTGTTTTTTTTCACTTCCTGGTGACTTCTGTAGGCCCCGACTCAAGGACTTAGCATTGTGTCTCATGTACATCTTTTCTTAAATGTTCTTTGCCATTTCTGGAATTGTCGTCCTTGGTTTTCTCCTTAGCTCATAGGTCATAGATGCAGAAATATTATAGTATTTAAGGCATCCGCATCGAGCATCAGATGGCTTTGCATCCAGAAAAACATTTAACGATAACTCCGTTTGAAGCACCACGCATGTGTAACATGGCTCTATAAAATATAATAAACGCATAATGTTGTTAAGCTTTTTAATGCCTGTGGTTCTTGTTTGTCCCTCAGTCCTCCACGCCGCCTCTCGCGGAGTCTGGTCACACAGTCCGCCGGGCCTGGGGCAGCTCCTCGTGGGTTCCCTTCTGGCACAGGAACGGAAACGCGCAGGACGCCACTCACACCAGCCAGAAATGCTTCCTTCAGCTCTCAGCCGCAAGGTGGGCTAGCAGGCCAGAATTTTAGGGAGGACCTCACCCACTGTCCGGAAGGCAGAGCCAAAAGAAACGCCCATGTGTTGGGGCCCACGGACCCCCAGTGTTCGTTCTGGGAACTCCGGTGCCAGAAAGAACTTACTAATGGGGACAGACTTAACAAACTGGATGAACTGTACCGAGAGCTAGTTAGGATTTGGCCAAAAGCAAAATGCAGACAGGGGTCTTGCTGTCCCTTGGCTGGGCCCTGGTGTCCGAGGTATCGCACTGGGAGGCTTGGTCTTAACTCTCCTTCATTTGTGTTCTTTTTGCCGATGACAGAGGGGCTGCTGGCAATCTGCGGCAGGTCCCAGGCCCACGTAAGGCCCAGGCCTGCTGAGTGAAGGCTCGAGGGAGAGCTGAGCTGAGGGGTGGCCGCGGTGAAAAGTCGTGTGTGCATCTTCAGATTTTAGATCGGGAGGAACCGGAGGTCATCGAGGGCCCTGGACTTGCTTTTGTGGGCGCCCCCAGATAACAATGAAGCCAGTGTCCCTCCTTTGCTCTCCAGATGCCTGCGGCAACCTACTGCGAACGTCCTGTGCCCAGGACCATGCTAGGCATTGCGAGCCGCGGTTGCATGTAGTCCCCCAAACTGCTGCTAGGAGGGCGAGCTCTGTGGCACTGGCCCCTCCCACCCCTTACAGAGAAGCCCGGTCCCTGTTTCTGGAGCCGGACTGCCCTCCCCCACCCCGAGTCTTAGAACAGTGCATGGCTGGCCTTGGAAGCTGGCTCCCGGGGCTGCCCACGGCCAGTGGGCCTCACCCCCTTGTTCTGGCCCCAGCTGCTCCCCTCCAGCTTCCTGCGGTCACTGCTGTGACAGTCTCCTAGCTGGCTCGCTCACCGACCCACCTGAACCCTGCAGAATAAAATCCAAAGCGTTCACCTACCGGCAAAGCTAAGCCCCAGCCCTGACCCACTTCAGCCTCTCCCACCTCTCCTCACCTTCCCCTTGCACGTCTTCATTCCCAAGCCTTCCCCTGCCCTTGAACTCCCGGGTTGGCTCGTTCGTTCAGGGCGAACTGTGTGTCGGGCTGTGTTTTCGGTGCTAAGGGAACTTGCATTACACCTGGCAGGGCGGGCCCCGGGGACGCTTGCGCCTAGCTGCGGGTGACCTCGCTCGAGACCCCGTGAGTCTCCAGCCCCGGCGGGGGCTCCTGCCTGGCCTCCCACGCCTCGCCGTGACAAAGTCCTCGCCTCGGCCCTGCCCTCCCGGGGCCGCGCGGGGCCTGAGGGCTCCGTAGTTGTGCGGCTCCAGGCCCGGCCCCGCCCGCAGCGGCGGGTGCGCCTCCACCTCCGGCCGCGGGGGGCGCTGCGCCCGGCCGCTCTCGCGTCGCGCGCGGGGGGGGGCAGGTGCGCGTGCGCGCGGTCGGCCGCCGGGACCCTCGGAAAGCCGGCCCTTTTGGGGACGCCGGGCGACTTCCGGAGCCCGCTGGGGCGGGGACCCTGAGGGGCCCCTCTAGCGCGGCCTCGCCTGCCGCTGAGCTTGCCGGGGGCCGGGGCACGGCCGGTGGGAGGGGCGCAGACCCGCGTGCGGATGACCTTGGGTCCCAGGGGCTTCATCCTCCCCCGCACGGGATGGGAGGCTTGTTTCCTAGTGAGGCGTGGGAGGCTAGCCCGGGCCGCGGGAGTCCTGCTGCCAGCCAGCGGCCGCCGGGACAGGCCGGAGGGCAGGGGAGCCGTTCCAGGAGGGCTCCGGGGGCACCCCCAGACCGCGGAGGGGGTGGCTCCCCCGGAGGTGGGTCAGGGCGAACACAGGTCCCCCTTGGCCGACCACACCTGTCCTGGGTGAAGTGGGAGAGGAGCGGCCCAGGCCAGGGGGCTTCGGTGTGGTGGTTTGGGAGGAAGGGGCGGGAGGCCCTCCACCCCCCCCCCCCCCCCCCCCCCCCCCCCGTACCGCAGGCGGCGGCGGGCCGGGTTCCCCCGAAACAGACCTCTTCCACTCGCGTCTCACCTGCTCCTCCACACACCGCGCTGCCGCTGTCACCCGGTTCTAATGCCCGGTCACTGGCCCCCACCCATCAGTCCCCAGGGGTGGTCCATCTCCATCTGGCCCGGCTTTTCTTGGCCTCCTTAGGGTGACCCCAGCCTGCCACTGCCATAGGGGCTCCCAAACCTTGTCTTCACTGACACCTGCCCACTCTAGTCTCTGTCCTGGGGTCCTGCTCTCTGCCCCTCCTGCCTCCCCAGGGTCTCACCGCAGCCAACCTGGGCGTCCGCAGCCTAAGAGGTCTTCACCACCCTCCGCTCCAAGCCCCATGGCCTGGCTTCACTCCCTCCTACATTCGCGCCTTCCCTTGCCCCTCTGACTCTCCTGGCAGAACCCCACCTGGCCCTGTACCCCGCAGCCTCTGCCCTCATGTGCACCCCCCGCACTCACGCATTCACTCAACACGTTCTTCACACCCGGAGGCCCAGCGGGTCCCCCCCATGTCTGCTCCCTGTCCTGTGTCCCCATTGTAGTGAATGTTCCCACCATCCATGGGGACATTCCATCTGGAATTCCCAAGGGGCCTGTCCTGGTGGCCTCCTCCCCGACCGTACCCTCAGGTATTAGTCCTGCTCACTTTGCCGCCCAAACCTGCCTGGATGCCCCCGGGGAGGCTTTCAGAGTCTGCTCACCAGGCCAGGGAGCCTGCCACCCTTGAGAGCCACACAGTGGTGACACACACAGGCAGGGAGCTCGGGATAAGACCCAGCTTGGCACTGCACACATTTCCTGCCAGGCTTCCCATTTGGCAGCACGTACTCCTTCCCGGAAACTTTATGGAAGCACCATGGCCTTGCCCTCGGGGGGCTTCCTTGGAGGAAGACTGATCATCACAGCCCGAGTGATGTCAGCTAGCCCCAGGACAGTGTGGCCAGGGTGGGAGCCAGTGTCCCCCGCAAGCTGGGCTCCAGCAGCCACTGCCCCTTCTCCGGTGTGCCCAGGACACAGTGGACACCAGCACCAGCCTCTCCCCCGCCCCAGGGTGGGTGGGTGCCAGGAGGTCAGCGTAGGGGGCCACTGCAGAAAGGGAGTGGAGACCAAGGAGCACCCAGGCTGGGTCCCGGGCCTGTCCAAGTTTCCTGCCCCTCCAGTGCCTGAACTGTCACTCCGGGCTGTCGTCCCCTGCAGCCACAGAACTTGGCGAGCAGACCACAGGAGTCGAGGGGGCCAGCCCAGGCTGATCCGGTGGCTCAGAGGGGCCCGCCCTGGGACGAGGGGCTCTTGATTTATGAGAGCCGCTGAATAGCCCCGTGAAAACGGCCAGTGAGGCGAGGGGGGAGGGGGACGCCGCCGTAGCCATTCCTTGCACCTGGGGCCCAGAGGGAGAAAAAGGGAAAAAAGCAATCAGTGCCTGTGTGCGCATCAGAGGTGGCCCACACTTCCTCACCATGCTGGCCTCCAGCACTGGAGAAATCTGGGGAGGACAGTCTCTGTTGACTCAGTTTCCCTCAAACTGCCACGGGGGCTTCATCACTGTTCCTTCCTGCGTGCTCCTGCCTGCCTGCGCTGGAGCCCTCCCTTCCCAACCTTGAGATGTCCTTTGGTTCACACACACCCCCCGCCCCAGGCCTCCTCTTCCCACCCCTGTGGCCCGCGCGCCTAATGGCCTCCTGTGGGGTCTCTAAGGCATGAGCCAGAGCCTATCACTGCCCCAGGGAAAACCAGCAAACTCCTGGCTGTGGCCACGATGCATGGCAGAGAACCCAAGGAAGGAGCAGACCAGGCTGGCCCAGGGGTCCACCAAGGCTGCTTCCTCCTCCGCTGTCCCTGCGGGCATCCCAGCCCCATTTCCTTGGGTCAGAAGTCACGGGATGTGCCATGGTGCATTTGTCCCTCTTACAAACCTTCCTCAGAAGCCCCAGCCACTGCTTTCACTGACCAGATCTGGGACACGTGGCAACCTCCAGCTGCAAGGGAGTCTGGAAGGGTATTTTCATCCAGACACGCTGAAGCCCAGAACATACTGGGTTCCATTAGAAAAGGGCAGGGTGGCTATTAGGTAGGCACCTAGGAGGCTCAGCACTGCTACGTGACTTGGCCTGGTGGCCCTCTCCAACCCCGGGGCCCCTGCAGCGAGCCGTGCTGCCCTTCCCACCGCCCTCCGCCCATGGACTCGGCTCCATCTGATCCCTTGGCTCCAGCCCCACTGTCCCCTCCATGGCCCGGTGGGCTGCTGCCCCGCTGAGACTCAGATATCTCCGAGAGGACTGTCCCGAGCCTAGAGGGGTAAATAACGTAAGGAGCGCTTATCTGCTGAGATGCCACGCAGCTATTAAAAAAACGTGGCCAACTGGAACACACTCATCAGGGAGAGGTCTCTGTTGTGAGTTGAATTGTGTCCCCCAGAAAGATAGGTTGGAGTCCTCAGCCCAGGTACAGGGCCTTTGCAGATGTTATTAGTCAAACTGAGGTCATCCTGGAGGAGGCTGGGCCCATCTGCCAGCGACAGTGTCCTGATAAACAGACGAGGAGACAGAGATGCCCCGGGGGGCGGCCAAGTGGGGATGGGGGGGCAGACTGGAGCAGGATGTCTACCAGCTGAGGGTCGCCGGCCACCGCCTGGTGCTGGGAGAGGCAGGGAAGGATGCTCCCTGGGCAGCCTCAGAAGGAGCACCGCGGCTGCCCCGGGATCCCAGCCTCCCGGCCTCCCGGCCTCAGACCTTCAAGAGAATTAACGTCAGTTTGGGCCACGTGGCGTGTGGGATTTGGTTACGGCGGCCCAGGGGAACTCCTGCGAGTTCACTGTCAAGTCAGCGCCCGGGTGGGCACGTTCACCTCTGGGAGCTCCACTTAGACCTCCCTCCTCTGGGAGGCTGTTCCTGGCCTCAGCGAGTGTTCCCTCCGTGCCCTGACCACACCTCTCCGTACCCCGAGAGCTCACAGCACACACCGCCTGGCCTGCCCACGTGGAGGATGAGCAGGGCCCGGGCCTCTCACTGCTGGGAAACCGCAGACGTCTGAGGAGCGTTTGCTGAACGGCTGACACTTCATCCAGCACGTTTGTGAGCTTGCGCACCTAGTCCTCATGCCTACATCAGCCCCATTTTGCAGATGAGGAAACTGAGGGTCTGGACGGACACTGGAGCGTGCCCTGGTCATGCACCTCGGGCTGCGATCAGGGCCCGAGAGCACAGACCACCAAGCTGGGCCCCTCTGACCCCAGGGAGGAGGTGGGGAATGGATACAAACAAGGCCACACTCTTAAGAAAACAAAGAATATTTTATTCCTTCAGCGGTTTCTATACAACAATGACACCACGAGAATAGGGTGGGAGTCTTGTCTTCCTTGACCCGAGTCAGCCTCCTGGGAGAGCATATCACATTGCCCAAGAGGCTGAGCCCCGCTCAGGGCAAAGGAGGCCACAGTCATCTCCAACTTGTGCAAAACCATCTGCCTCCCTGTGCAAATACACGGCCACGCTGTACTGTGTCCACGAACAGGCCCTTCCTCCACGGCCTCCTGGGAACCCCAAGCAGGAGGAGCCTCCCTGGGAGAGCCATCATTTGCTGGGGCGTGGGGATCCTCCTGTCCCGATCTCCTTGATGACTCCTCTGCACGGCTCAGGGGACCCTGGCCAGCAGCCAGAGCCCCACACAGTGACTGACCCAATACCCATTTTACAGACAGGCAGCCTGAGGACCAGAGGGTGACAAGCCTTCCCCTCCCGCGGCTGGACTTAACCACTGAGCTCCCCTCCCGCTGGCCTGTGCCTGGTCCCCCAGCCCAGCCCCTAGGCTAATACGGAGCCGCCAGCTGGTCCCAAGCCTCTTAGCGGTCCGTGGGAGTGGCGGCAGCCGGGACATTCCTAGCTGTGCCACATGGAGAAGCTGGGGTGCATCACAGCAGAGTATTATGTCCTGGGACACCGGGAGGCACCCGGAGCTGCCTCTCCGTCCCTGATACAGAGACCGGACAGGTGGCCGAGAAGTGCCCCCCGCAAGGTGGCCGATTGGAGGTTAGCCGCTGGGTGGCCCATCGGTCGGTCGTCAAAGACCCCACGGTGGTGGCGGCCCGGATCCCGGGAAAGGGCTGGAGTGTCGGCGGGCTTTCCGGAAGACCCCAAGTGACAGCGCCAGGCTCGGCGCGGGGGCGCTACACGCCGTCACCTCGGAGCTCGGCGACTGGCCGGCGCGGGTACGAGGCTCCCTATCTCCCGGCCGAGGGCCCCGCGGACGTCAAGCCCGCGGCCAAGGCCCCCCAGCCGGTGCGCGGAAGGCAGCCCAGGCCCGCCGGCGTCCGCGCGCCGGCCTCACAGGCTGGAGGGCTGGGCCAGGCCGGGCCCCGACGCGGCGGCGGGCACGGGCTCGCCGTCGGGCCGGGCCTCGGGGCCGCGCGCGTACGTGAGCACCACGGTGACGGTGGCGAAGGTGGCGGCGTTGACGGGGAAGGCGCGCAGCAGCGTGGAGGCCAGGCCGCGCGTGAACACGCGCCAGCCCTCGGCGCGGTAGCTCTGGCGCACGCAGTCCGCGAAGCCGCCGTAGCGCGGGGCGCCCCGCAGCCCGTCGGCCTGCAGCCGCGACTTGACCACGTCCACGGGGTAGGTGGACAGCCAGGACAGGATGCCCGACGTGCCGCCCGCCAGCAGCAGCTTGGGCACGAGCAGCCGGTCGCCGGGCTCGCAGCCGAGCGCGCGCGTCAGCACGTCGTAGGACAGGAAGTAGACGCCGAAGCTGGGCGTCTCGCGCAGCAGCGTGGACGCCATGCCCCGGTTGACGCCGCGCACGCCCTCGCGCCGGTAGATCTGCGCCAGGCAGTCGAGCGAGCCGCGGTAGGTGCGCGCCGGGCCCGCCGCCTGCAGCTGCAGCCGCGTCTTGGCCAGCTCCATGGGGCAGCAGATGACGCACTGGATGGCGCCCGCCGCCGCGCCGGCCACGAACTGGTGCAGCGGCGTGTCGCGGCCCAGCGCCCGCAGCGTGTTGCCCTGCACGCCGAACACCAGCGCGTTGATGAAGGTGAGCCCCATGAGGGGCGAGCCCAGGCCCTTGTAGAGGCCCAGCACCTGCGGGGGGGGCGGGGGGGCAGACACGCGTCACGCGCGCTCCTGCTCCTGCTCGCGCCGCCCGGCCTGCCTCCCCGGGAGCCCGCGTGCAGGGTGCTGAGCCCCCAGCCCACCCCGCGTGTTCGACAGGACCAAGCCGAATTCTGCTAGAACCCACGTCCTCGAGGCCCGAGGCCTGGGCGTTCGCACCTTCCCATTTCCCAAGTCCCCACTTGCCCAGAGTCCGCGGGGCGGGGAGGGGCGTCTTTTCCGACTCTGCCGTCTGGGGCTCAAAGCATTCCAGAAGATGGTTCCCCACCGCCACCCCAGGCCCAGGCCACTCACACTCTCCTGCTTGATGATTGACTGGAAGCAGTGCAAGGTCCCTCGGTACTGAGGCTTCTCCAGGCTCTGGACCTGAAGCCGCACCTGCAAGGACACGCCCAGTGAACGGTGGGCGAGCCAAGCCAGAGCTCCCAGCTCTCTCGCCCCAGCACTCAGCTCAGCCCGCGGAGGCTCTCTGGGGGAGGCCCAAGGCTGGACGCTGGAGGCAGGGAGCCAAGTACGTTTCTGGGGCCTTTGGAATTCCGGGATGGGGCAGGGCCGGGTGTCCATGCCTCACAGGGGAGGGGATCAGTGGGCAAAGAGCCACAGAGACGGCCGGCTGCACAGGGGGGAGAGGGTCCCCGAGATCTCAGACAAGTAGAGGCCAAGCCTCTGGTTGCATTACGTCTGCATGACGTGCAGACAGTGGGCCCGAAGCACTTTCCCAGACCTCCCCACTGTCGTGGTGGCAAACTGTGGCCGATGCCAGAGGGGCTCCCCACCTATTCCCATCACCCAGCTCCCCTCAGGGGCTGACAGTGCCACAGTGGGTGTTAAAAGCACTGAGCCTTGGACTCTGAGGGACCCCTAATTTCTGCCAGTAGCCCCTTGTGGGGACAGTGGTCGTGAATTAACAAAGCAGTGACAGGAGAGCAGCTGACAGCCTCCTCGATGACCATGTCCCCACCTTCGGGACCTGGGGGCTCATGCCCAGCTGCCCTTGGCGCCCCATAGTCCAGAACCACTTAATGTGAAAGTATTCTTTGTTGACGGAGAGCTTCTCTCTGGGCTTGATACGCAGGCCCCACAGTGTGGAGCGGGAGCACATTTCCCGAACTCAGAATCCAGGTCATGGGGTGGGGGGTGAGCCAGGTTAAGTCCTGTTCTCAGGAGCTGACTCAGAAATCACTATACCACAGCCAGGGCCACGGCACGAACACCCCTCTGTGGCCGGCAGCACCGGAGGGCCTACCCCTGGAATCACCAGCTGAGGTGGGTGTAGTTACCCCCACTTAAGAGGTGGGAACACTGAGGCTCAGAGATGTTTTGCAACTCGGCCAAGGCTGTCTGTCCACTCCAGCAACGGGAGTGGCTCGGCTGCGGGGTGGGGTGCTGGCTGGTAAGAGCCGTCCAATGGATCTTCTCTTGACAAACGCACTTACAGAAGAACGTGTTCTGAGAACACAAAAGCACCAGCTCTGCACACGAGGACCTCTGCAGTTGGCGGCCACTGCTCTGAGAAGCGGCTGACAAGCAAGTGCACCCTGCAGTGGACCACCCCAGCGCCCCTTCCCACCCTGGCGGCCTGGCTGGGCCACGGCCTGGCGGCGGAGGGGTGGATTTTCAGTGGAGAAAAGCAAAAGCGTTTGGGCAACATATTAATAACATATTAACACCTTAACACTTAATAACGTATTAACACCTTGAGCTCTGCTCAGGTTGTTTTTGGGATGTGAGGTTTTTTACTTCCCTTCCGTGTTATGGGGTCTCTGGTGGGACATTTCTCTTTCTCATGCAGCCACTGAATGGGCCCTGTGAGCAGAAATAACAGGAAGCAGGGCCAGGCGGGCCCTGCTTGGGTGGGATTTTCGGACACACGTGGATGGCAGCTTGAAGTCTCTGCAGGTTGAACACGCTCTTGCCCAGGCTCAGGCCAGCTTGGGTCCCACAGGGAGCACGGAGGCCCCTCTCCCCTTTGTCTCTGACCCCTGGACCTGGGCTGAGCACTCGCTGGCTGGGAGTTTGGGGGACCAGGTTTGGGGGTGAAATGGGGCCCAAGTCTTGTGATCTCTAGAGTTGAGGTTAACATCCTGTTTGAGGATTGGTGGGCCCGCCCCTGGAAAAGTGGTTGTTCGCACACATGCCCAAAAGGCTTCCAGCTCTCCACCGGGCTGAGAGACGCCCAACGTGAAGACCCTCTGATCCAGAGGGGGCTGATTTTTCTCCACCAGCCCCACCTGAATCCCCGCCCCAGGACCTGTGCCGGGCCCAAGCTCACCTCAGGCCCTCCCTGTCCCCTGCTAGTCAGGGAGGGAACTGTGTGGGGTGGGGAAGGGGAGGGGTGTGGCGGGGTGCGGTTCAGGCCCAGGGTCTGGTTCAGCGAGGACAGAGAAGGGTCGGGTTCCCCTGGTCTGTACTTACTAGTGCTCTCCAGGGTGAGGCTTACGCTCATCTACAACAAAGTTACACTTTTGCTATGGGTGGAGACAGCCCCTAGCTCAGAAAGTAAAGGCGGTTAAAGCAACATAAAATGTCAACATCACATCCAGGCACGGAGCCCCCAGGGCCCAGCCCCCGACCTCCCCATCCCCTCCCCTGCCCTGGGATGGCCACTCTCTGGTGAAAGCGGTTTTAGACCCACTGTCCCTGATTACTGTCATGTCCCGGGCAGTAGAAGGGAGCGGGGCTGCTAGGAGGACTGGGGGGTTTCTGGGGGGCGGACCTTGTTCTGCTCTCCCCAGGCTTGTGCTTCAGGAAGATGATTTGTAGATTCATACGCTTGGCATGTGTGTACTTTTCTACATGGTTACATTTCAGTTAAAACAACAACAGAGCTACTGAAGTAAATCCCACTTTTGCCAAACACAAGGAATATATCCGGGTGAGGGTTGGGGAAGAGATCTATGAAGGACTGGGTTTTTTTTTTTCCTTTTTGGTTTATATGTCTCTATAATGGTTAAAAATTTCTTTACAACCTACATTACTTTTGTAATAGAAAGCCAACCAAATAACTGTGTGTGTACCTGATGATTAAAACACATTTTGAAAAAATATCACACGCCCATGGCAGGCACGATGGCAGCGGGGGCAGATCCTGAAGGAATGTACAGAATGGGAAAACTGGTTTGTCAGTATAAGGAAATAAGGTGCTCTTCTACCTTTCCCAGTTTTCTTTTTAATGAGAATTGTTTAACTTTTATACTGGAAAAGAGCCAGTAAAAAATTAGGCCATTGGTGTGGGGGGGCGCCTGGGTGGCTCAGTTGATTAAGCATCTGTCTTTGGCTCAGGTTGTGATCTCAGGGTCCTGGGATCGAGCCCCGCATCGGGCTCCCTGCTCAGCAGGGAATCTGATTGTCCCTCTGCCTCTCCCTACTCCCCCCTGCTTGTCCTCTCTCTGTCAAATAAATAAAATCTTAAAAAAAAAATAAGGCCATTGGTGACACAGCATTAAATTAAACCAAAGGCGCGCGTTCCTTGATCAGCACAATATAATAGTGTGTGAGCCCGAACTAGGACGAGAGGGGTCACGAGTTGAGTGACAGAGGGGATTACTGGGGGTGGGTTTTTTTCCTATCCATAAGAAGCCTGGTTTTTAAAGTCAGGTTTGCCCAGATGTGACTGATGCAGGTCGCCGCAGTGACCAGAAAAAGCCACCAATGGATTTCTTCAAAGACCACCCTCCAGGGGCGAGGTAAAGGGGGGGATCTAAGGAGCAGGAGCCCTGTGGGGTGGAGAGGCTCCTGGTCCCCAATCACTGCCGGGGGTGCTGGTCGTGGCGCAGGAGCTCAAAGGGGGCCAGAAACCCCAGGACAGAGTCCTCCCCAGCCTGGGGGCACTGAGGAGGGGGCCCAGTGGGAGCGGGGCTAGCTGAGGGGGGCCTGGCCATGCCCAGGCCGAGTCATGGCTCAGAGAGGTGTGGCCCCTGCAACATTGGGCTGAGGAAGCGAATCCAGTCACTTCGTGGCCGGATACAGAGGCATTTACAACATGTGACTGCAAGATATAAACCCAGCAGGGTGCGGACAGTGCTAGGCTCCCGGGCTGCTCTGGCCTGTGGGCAGGCTTCACGGGGCGGCCAGCTGGGCAGCGCTCAGGCAGCTGTGAGGACAGGCGGGCTGTGAAGGGACCCGGGCTGCTGTGTGGCAAGAAAGCCTGGTCCTTCCACCTTCTCCTTAAATTGCAAACGATTGGATAGAAGATCTGTGCTCTGCAGAACTAGCATTTCCTGCAACCCAGACTTGACTGTTGAGCACCCGGCACAAGGGCCTCTGTAATCTTTTTTTTTAAGATTTTATTTATTTATCTGACAGAGACACAATGAGAGGGAACACAAGCAGGGGGAGTGGGAGAGGGAGAAGCAGGCTTCCCGCCGAGCAGGGAGCCTGATGCGGGGCTTGATCCCAGGACCCTGGGATCATGACCTGAGCTGAAGGCAGACGCTTAACGACTGAGCCTCCGTAGTCTTGCCCAGCGCCTCACTTGGCAGATGAGATCCCTGGGCCCTGAGGTAAAGCAGCTGGCCCAAGGTCACACAGCAGATGGGCTCGCGGGGGGCCTGGACCCGCGCATAGCCTCGGGCAGAACTTGTTCCGGTCAGAGCCAAAACACCAAGCTAGGCCCTCATGCCTGCGCTGGAGGCAACCCCAGCCCTGAGGTCCCGAGGCCTTTTCTTGCCCAAGGACCACCTGACTGCCACTGAAAAAAGAGGGGACAGGAAGTGACCCCAAACCCAGCTGGGGCTGACACCCTTGCCTTCGCTGTCCCCGGGAAGCGCTGCCAAGTCCAGTGTTGACAGCGGGTCACAGGGTCTGGCCTGGTGCCCTGCTGCTTACGGCCTGCCCTGATTCCCGGGGAGGCCTGCGAGGGAAAGTCCAGACGTGGCTGGTTTCAGGACCTAAAACCCCAACAACAGGGAGAAAATCCTATTTGGGGGTTTCCAGCTGGAAAACATGGATTTCCTTTGTTTCCATTGTGAGCCTCTGAGCACCTGGATCTGGACAGTTTACCGAGGAGGAGCTGCGGACCGAGTGCCCGCCCCAGGGCCCCACGCTGGAGCCACGAACTCCTTGCACGTGCACACCAGCCCTTGGGAACCCATCGCGCAGTTTCGTGCCAGTGGGGACTACCACTCGGTGAAGATCATGTTCATG
Source organism: Phoca vitulina (assembly GCF_004348235.1). NCBI lineage: Eukaryota > Metazoa > Chordata > Mammalia > Carnivora > Phocidae > Phoca > Phoca vitulina. Next base: position 66,990,314 of record NW_022589710.1, read on the forward strand.
GGAAATACTGACAGGTTCTGGTTTTTCTGGCTTTCTGTCTTTTCTCTCTGAACTGCACTTTCCTTCAAGAAGATGTCTGGAGGGCTTCTGCATCAGAACAGTGAGCAGCCCCCGCTCTGGGCAAGGGGAAGCCTGCCCTTCAGCCTCTCAGTCTCAGGGGCCACCACCACGGACCTCCAAGTTCAGCCCCGAGCTGGGAGATGTAAGGCCAGACCCAGAAGGAAAGTGGACACACAGCCTTCCACCTGGGTGTCACAGAACCCTAAGTCTACCTTTATTCCAGAACCTATGGGAAGACCTCACAGGCGTTCCTAAGGTGGTCACTGGAAAGGGGCCTCCGGCCACCCCAGCCCCGTAGGCCTCGGTGCAACGTCTGCGCCTCCCCAAAGACCTGAGAGTAAAACTGTGACAAGACACTCACCTTGACCGTGTCAAATGGGTGTCCCACGAGCACGCCTGCCACACCTGGAGGAAAAAAGGAGGACCGTCACCCAGAGGCCTCAGAAACCTGCAGTGTGGGGGGCGTCCGGCTAGGAGGACCGCACGGGAGCTGCTGGATGGGAGCAGAGAACGTTTACCAGGCGCCCTGTGAGCTCTTTTGTCCTCAGGTCTGCACGAGCAGTGGGGGTAAGAGGGTGACATCCCTGAGGATGAGCCAGGATCTGTCCCACTCAAAGCTGGTGTCTCTCTCTCCCCTGCTGCTCACACACTTGACAGCAGAAGTTGTCTCCCCCCACCACCCGCCCCGTGCAAACACCTCCCGGCACGGCAGGGGGGCCCAGGGGTTTTGGACTTGGGGCCAGACGGTCACCCAGATTTGAATTTGCCCTCTGCCACTCACCGGCTGGCCAAGCTCCCGAGGAACTCGAGGTCTGCGGCTCACTCCCCTCACCTGTACTCGTGTGAGCTCGGCCAAGCCCCTCCCCCTGCGTGCTGACCCAGGGCCGGAGGCATCGAGGTATTGCAGACACTGGCTGACCACTCCCCTCCCTGCAGGGGAGCCACCTGCGCCCAGGGAGTCCGCTCCCGACTCTGTGATCCTGTGCGATATGCATCAGTCCAGGCCCTGCCCAAACCCCAGGCCCACCTCGAAGGACAAAGGCTCACTCTCCAAATTGGCTCCTAAATACTTTTCAGAGTCCTGAGTGTTGTTCAGGTATAAATATCACTGGGAATCAGGCACCTTGGTTCCCCATTCACGGAAGGAGAAAGGGAGGCTCAGTGAGGGAGAGAAGCCCGTGCACCAACTCCCATGCCTTCCTCCCTAGAATTCTGTGTGTGAATCTCTTAAAGTTCTCCTTTTACCACTCGGAGTATTTATAATTAAGACAGTTACTATTTGTTGAGTGACAAACAGTAACGTTTCTACTGGGGGTCACTGTTGTTAGTTTTGTATGTGACTAACTCTCCCTCTTATTTGTAAACAAAGGACTATGCCCATTTTACAGATGAGGAATGGGAGGCTGAGAGAATATGTCCATGTTGCACAGCTAATAAGTTGGTGGGGTGAGGATTTGAACCTGGATCTTCTGGGCCTGGAGCCCCTTTGGGGCTGGATATCATGGTGGTGGGCACCCAGAGGTTAGTGGGGATTTCTGTGCTGCCTCTTTATAACCTGCAGATCTTTGTAAGGTGCCCTCTCCATCCTGTTCAGTACTTTGGGCCTTAGAATCCACTGTGTTTGGTACTAACTTTGCCGATCCTGCTTTCTTTTTGGTTATGTGTGCCTGGTATCGCTTTGTGATGGTTAATTTTCAACCTGGTCCTACTACTTTGTTTTTGATGCTCCTGGAAATGAGCTACAGCTCGGCTAGGCTTTGGCCCCTGCTCCCATCTGAAGCTGTCTCTGATTTTGCCAAGACGGGACATCTGACCCGACTCCATCTTATTTTATGTGAATGAATTCTTTTACTCCTTTTCTTTTCTACATTTTTGCTGGTTCAGGCAAACTGCCATGTGTCCTCCTCTTGCTTGTTAATGTTTAAGTTCAGCTAAAGGTTACTTCTTGTTTCTAACACTTAGAATCATTATCTGTAGACACAGGATAAGAACCGTCGCCCCTCAAGGCTCTGTCTGCCCCCCCGCTGTCCCTCCCCTTCCCCAGTAAGAGCCACCCCAAGAAGGTTCCCCACCCCTGTAGCTTCCCCTTCTACTCCCTACCCTCCCACACCCAGAGACCCCACGAAACTCATAGCTGTTCGCTCTCCTCCTCACCTCTGCCCCCTTCTGGGGGTCTCTACTCTGATCAATTGCCATTTGGCGCCTTTCTGGACTATTTTTCTCGGAGGTAACATATAGGACAATGGCCTCCGTATTCCTGCTCCTCTGCATGATGTCTTTCGTTAACGCTGTCAGGGAACAAGGGTCCTGTGCTCTGGTGAGGCTCTCAGGCCCAGGCCAATATCCCAGAATCTCCTGGCTTTTGGTGCTACAGCTGAGAAATCTGTTGCCAGTGCATTTCTTCTCCTTGGTCAATAATTTATGCGTTTTATCAGGAAGCCTCTGAGATTTTATCTGTAGATGTCAGGAATGTCATCGACATGCCAAGGGTGTGTCCTCTTGTTCTTTTTTTTTTTTTTAAAGTAACCCTGCCTGGTACCACACCAGCGCTTTCACTCCAGAGACTCAGGCCTTTTTCTGATCAGAGAAAATTTCCACTCTTACGTATTCATCCTAATCATCGTCTCCAGACCCTTTTCTCCTTCTGGAACCCCTAACATTCACAGGAAGATGAAAAGACATCCCTAAGGCATCTTGTCCCTCGAGACTTCCATACCTGCGTCTCTGGTCTTTTGAGACGCACTTTGTTTCTATCTTTTGCAATCCACCTTCTTTTTTATGTCGTGTTGTGAATTTTCTAAATTTGAACACCCTAGTTCTAGAATTTATTTTCTGGGACTGTGACTGATTCTCTGGGGTTTTGGAAACCTGACACTTGGCTGGGGTATGCTGTTTGGCCTTACTTCTCTCTCCAGCTGTGGGCCAGTTGTGGGGTCCCCAAGAAGCACACACTGGAAATGCTAGAGGTTCCCTTCCTGTGGGTGACCCGTCCTGCCTCTGGCCCCAGACTTGCTCAGGTTCTGGCACCAGCCTTCATCAGCCTCCAGGATGGGAGGGGTGACCCCCCACCCCACCAGCCTCGGTTGGGAGGCCCCACCAAGGCCTCCAGTGGCAGCCATTTGCTTTCCTACTTTCCCCAGAGGCTCGGTTCAGGGCCCTCAGGGGAGGGGCTTCGGGCCTCACCTCAGACATCCCCATTCACAGGAACAGAGGGGGCCTTGGGGCCTGCCTCCATGAGGCCCTCCAGTCCCCCAAAGCCTTGTCCTTTTAACCTCAGTGACCTTGAGAGCCAGGAAGCCCTACCAGACCAGGTCCCCAACAGGCCACTGAAGCAACACAAGAAGTTGGGAAGGGTCTTTGGCCGTGGGACAGCCCACCCTCACTGAGCCATCACTTGGGGTGGGGGTGGGGTAGAGGAGGGCCTGGGGTCCAGGAGAAGCCAGCAGGTGTGGGGCTGGTGCAGCCATGGGAGGGGAACAGGAAAACAGAGTGGGGTCACAGGGGGATAGGGGAGCTGAGAGCTGGATCTGCAGAGGCTGCCCCCTCCTGTCTCTGGCCTGGGCTTGGGAGACCACTCTCCCCAGGCAGGGTTCCCGGCCCCACCGTGGAGCTGCTCTCCACACCTCCTCCTATCCACGCCCAGCGCAGGGAGAACTCCACTCAGAGCACAGGGTGTCAGCGGCCTGAAGACCTGGGACGGACCCCCTGGTAGGGAGTGTGGGTAGGCCGCCTGAGCGCCTGGATGCTGTCAATCAAGGTGCCTGCCCCACCTCCTAGGGCGAAATTGAACACGTGACCCGACACTCAGCCAATCAGAGGTGATGTACTGTTCTCTGTCCCAGGAATCTGCATCTCGAGGGCCCCCAGGCCACCAAAGAGAAGCACCGCCATCACCCTGCCCTGGGCCTACAGGCCTGGAGGAGCCCAAGACGAAGGAACCAGGCGGGGGCCTCTGGGGCTACCGGCGCATGGTTCCTAGACGGTCCCTCTGCACGGCCAGACATGCCAGGGACCCAGAAGGCAGGCCGGGGACACAATCAGGTCACTGTTCCACCAGTCCCTCCAATTCTCAGGACCAAGGTTTCTCCTGGGTCGAATAAGAGCAGGAGAGGATCCCAGGGGAGGGGGAGCGGAGGCTGACAACCCTCACAAAGAATCTTTGTGGCAGCCACTTCCATCCTCATCCACCTGGGAGACTCAGGCCTCCACTCCCACAGCAGGGAGGTAGGTGCGCACCACCAGCCCCAGCTTGCACCTGGATCCGAGTAAGGCAGTGGGGGCGGGGGCTGTGGCCTACAGCTGGGTGTGGTGCTGGACTCTTATCTCACCCCAACCCTGGAGCCTGGACAGGATCTCCTAGGTGGGCCTGGTAAGGATGGACAGAAGGCATTCCGGGAGCCGGAGCCTCGAGTGACTGAACACGTGTGCCTGGGGCGATGGGTCCCTACGCAGGCCTGGCCTTAGGATGAGTAGGCCTACCCCAAGCCCCACAGCTCGCAGGGGGCTCCCAGGACACCTGGGAGAAATCAGAAGGAATCCTGCCCCTCTGGGGAAAGAACCCACACTCCCCAAGAAGTTGGGAAGGGTCTTTGGCCGTGGGACAGCCCACCCTCACTGAGCCATCACTTGGGGTGGGGGTGGGGTAGAGGAGGGCCTGGGGTCCAGGAGAAGCCAGCAGGTGTGGGGGCTGGTGCAGCCATGGGAGGGGAACAGGAAAACAGAGTGGGGTCACAGGGGGATAGGGGAGCTGAGAGCTGGATCTGCAGAGGCTGCCCCCTCCTGTCTCTGGCCTGGGCTTGGGAGAAATGCACCCATTTATGAAAAGCCCTGGGGTTTTCCCCCCTTCAGCAGGCTCCAGCCGGGTGGTTTCCTGAGGCCTGATTGGGTAACAGTCCGGGAAGTTCTTAAATCTCTTCACACACATCACTTCCCTGGCACTCTCTCTTCTCCACCAGTCTCCTCTTGCCCAGAGTAGGAAGCTCAGACTGCAGAGGTTTAGATGCCTGAGGCCATTGCTAGTCCTTCCTCTGCCTGCAGGGCGCCCAGCGCCCAACCCAAGCAGATGAAAAACAGCAGATAAACAGTGCTGGAGGAGGGAAGCCCACCATCAGCGCAGGACCAGGCCCGGGGTGACGCAGTGGCTCCTGTCACCTCGGTGGGGAATACCTGTTAGCAAAACCTGGCTCGCAGTTAATACCAGTTGAGTAAATAAACTCTCCAAGGAAAAGCAGAGAAACGAAAGGCCAAACAGGGAAGTAGCCGGCCTGATGCCCTGGGTGGCCCCCAGCAGAGCCAGGACAGCACAGTGACTGCTGCCCTCTCGGGGACACAGGCTTGGGGAGGACCCTCGCAGCCTCGCCTGGGTGAAGGTGCCCCACATCGGTGACACGCACGCGTGAGCACAAGGGCCAGTCCACGCCGCGTGTCAGGCCCACGCCGCCACTTGGGTGGGGTCGCCCCCCAGCAGCTCACGGAACGGCGTAGGAAGGTGCGGCGTGCCAAAGCGTGACTCGGCGCCTGGGGTCCGGCCGGCGCCCTTCAGTGCCCTCCAAGGCCAGTCCGCCAGGGGGTCGTCCTGTGGCCCCAGCCCCGCCCAGACATCTGCGGGGGAAGAGGGTGGAGCCAACCCCAAACTTCTCGGGCCCCGGGAGGGGACCGGGGTGTGGGGGGGCGACCCTGGTCCGGGTAGGCGCGGGCTGGGGATGCAGGAGCAGGTGAGGGAGATGAGCCCGAGGCCTCGGGAGAGAAGGGCGCACGGGGCGGTGGGGCATCCTCCTGGCAGTCCCCGCCTTGGCCAAGCCACCGTGCTGCCCCTGCGCCCCAGACCTCTCGTCTGGACGTGCCCCGAAGGACTTAAACGACGCGTGCCCTGGCGGACTGCGCGCTAGACGCCCTCCGGGCCTGCTGTCAGTTCACGCCCACGAGAGCCCCGTGAGACGAGAGCATTGTTACCCCCATTCTGCAGGCGACGAAACCCCGGCCAGAGGGTGGGCCTCCGGGGCCCAGGGCCCGCAGGTGAGCCGGCCTCCCATCCCGCATGCCTGGCTCCGGCCTCCCGAGATCCGGCGCTCGGGGCGGGAGCCGCCCGCCTCCTTACCCCCAGCGCATCCAGCCAGGAAGTCGAGCGCCATTGCCGGGTCCCCGGTGAGGCCGCCCTTCCTCCTCGTCCTTCTCCTCTGGCCCCTCGCCGGACGGGCGGCCGTCGGGGGTCCCCCGGGCTCTCTGGATTGGGGCTCGGCCGGGCCGCCGCCTCCTGGCGCGGAGCCCGGGGCCGGCCGGGGTCGGGGGGCGGCGGCGACGGCGGCGGCGGCGGCTCAGCGCGCGGGTCCTCGGTCCGCGCACGTCCCTCGCTGACCGGCTCGCTAGCCCTCGCTGCTGTCCGCCTGCAGCCGGCGGTCCCTCACCTCGGGCCGCGCGCCCCGCCCCTCGGGCCTGCCGGCCGGACCCCCGCGGGGTGCAGAGCGCGGCCAATGGGCGGGCGAGGCGCGGACAACACCCCGGGCCCTGCGCGCCGCCGCCGCGCCTCATTGGCTGGGCGTGTGCGAGGTGGGCGGGGTGGGGGGGGACGTGGCGGGCGGGGGAGGTGCACGGGCGCCGCAGACAAAGAATGTGCTTCGTGCGCCCGCCCGCGCCGCTCCGGGCGGGAGAGGCGGCCGGGTGCGCGCGGCGGCGGGACGGTGGGGCCGGGCCCGGGAGCCCAGGGCCTGACCGCGGCCTGTGCCGGGCGGGAATCTCCCGGCGTGCGCGAGACGGGTCAGCTGAGCGGGAGGCGGGGTGTGCTCGACTCTGCCGCCGAACCCCGGGTCCCTGCCCGTGTAATGGGGACACGGGCGCGACAGCGGGCGCCTAGAGCCAGGATCCTCCCAGGCTCGGACACCACTAGTCGTGATACCCCGCGGGCGGCGAGTCGCGGGGTATCGGGATCAGAGCGCGCCCGGGGCGGCGGGGAGCGAGCTGGGAAGGGGGCCGTGGGGCGCCCCTCGGGGGCCCGCACCTGCCCGCGCGCTGCAGGGCCGCGGGAGCCGCGGAAGGGTGCGGAGCGGGGCAGGTTCCTGGACGGGCCGAGAGCGGGGCGGCGGAGTGGGGGCACGGGAGGCCTCGGGACGGGGCGAGCCGGCTCAAGTGGGAGGGCTCCGGGCTCCAGTGGTCGTGGGGAGCCGGGCGGCGGGGGGGGGAGGGGGACGAGGGGCAGAGGAGGAGCCGGGTCCGACGCGGTCCACATCCCCCCCACCCCCACCCCCCGAGAGTCCCTGAGATTGGCAGTGGCAAGGACCCCTCCCTGGTCAGAGACCTGGACTGTCCGGTTGGGACACTGGGCACTTTCTCCTTCACAATGAGGGTGAGATAACACCTTTCGGGCCCGGGGCCCAACTTCCTTCTTCACGGTCCTGTGGTTCGGACCACACTCCCTGCCATGTTTCCGGATTGCAGATCACACAGTTCTTTTATTCTCACTGTACCGTTTCTGAAACCAGGATGGGGTTTACAATGGATCTGGACCCAAGGTTTTAAAGATTATGTATTTCTGGTACTAGGGTATAAGTCAGCTAAGCAGTGATCCATGGTGATACAGAGACCTCGAGGAATCCAACAGTCACTTGTGGTTTCCTTTTTTTTTTTTTTTTAAAGATTTTATTTATTTATTTGACAGAGAGAGAGACAGCGAGAGCAGGAACACAAGCAGGGGGAGTGGGAGAGGGAGAAGCAGGCTTCCTGCTGAGCAGGGAGCCCGATGTGGGACTCGATCCCAGGACCCTGGGATCATGACCTGAGCCGAAGGCAGACGCTTAACGACTGAGCCACCCAGGCGCCCTTGTGGTTTCCTTTCATTCTTCTTAGAATCTAGATAGAACATTCATTAAGCAGAGACCCAAACCCAGGTCTGCTGACTCCTCGTCCAGTGCTCGTGATGGCTGGTGGGCCCTGAACTAGGGGTCTGGAGGCCTGGGTTTGAATATCGCCAGCCTCTGACCTCAAGGAGCCAGAAAAGCAGTAGCATGTGGGCCCCAGGAGAAGCCCAGACCCAAAACAGGGGTAGGAGTTAACAGTGGGGATACTCCAGTGGCTGGAGGCCTCCAAGGCACGACGATTAAATTACATCCAGGTGACTCACCCCTAGGAACACTTGTCCCCTGGTTACTGACGCCTCCCGAGGAAAACACAATGCCTGCAGCAGTTACCCCTGGTTTTGGAGGTTTGAGAAGAAAGTCAAGTGCCTGAACAGGACAGTAAGTCAGAACAGTATTATGGAACAGTTGAGAAGGAAACAAGGATGACCTGCTTTATTTGTCCATATATTTTAAAGATTTATTTGTTTATTTTAGAGAAAGAGTGAGAGAGAGCACACAAGCAGGGGGAGGGGCAGAAGGAGAGGGAGAGAATCTCAAGCAGACTCTGACTCCCCGCTGAGCATGGAGCCCAATGTGGGGCTCCATCTCATGACCCTGAGATCGTGACTTGAGCTGAAGCCAAGAGCCGGCCGCTTAACCAACTGCCCTGGTGCCCTGCTTTACATATATATTTTTTTATATATTTTTATTTAAATATTTAAATTATGGGGCACCTGGGTGGCTCAGTCCTTAAGCGTCTGCCTTCGGCTCAGGTCATTATCCCCAGGTCCTGGGATCGAGTCCTGCATCGGGCTCCCTGCTCAGTGGGGAGCCTGCTTCTCTCTCCCTCTCCCACTCCTGCTGCTTGTGTTCCCTCTCTAGCTGTCTCTCTCTGTCAAATAAATAAATAAAATCTTTAAAAAAATAAATATTAAATTATATTAAATTATATATAAAAATGTATTTTATGTATATATATATATATATATATATATATTTTTTTTTTTTTAAAGAGAATGCACCTGGCTTGGAGTCAATGTCATGCTGGGGGCAGGCAACATGAGCCCCGACTCCCTGGGGGTCAGCAGCCTGACCTCCAGGGGCTCTGGTGGCAGTTCAGGAGAGACCGGAAAGGGAAAACAAGGAAGTCACGGCCAAGTAAATGAGTACGCAATGCCTGTATTTTGGAACCTGCATTATGGCATCAGCAGTCGGGTTCTGTGTCTGTTCTGTTTCATTTCCTGAGGATAAAATTAGAGCGCAGAGTATGGTTGTTCAAACTCCTCACCTTCCCCAGCGCCCCAGGCCCCACCCCCATCCCGGGGGAAGCCACCCTACAGGGCCCCAGACTTTAAGGAGCAGGAGGGGCTCAAGGCCGGAGCAGTAACAGGACAGCAAGTTGGGGAGGGAGTGTCACAGGGGACCAGGGGTCAAGCCAGGTCACTGAAAAGTGCATGGTGCAAGTTTTTACTTTGTACAGCTTTTATAATATCTTACACAAGACGGGTCCTGTGTGGAAGAATTAGAAACACCAGCAGGAATAGAGGAAAAGAAAATCACCTCTGTTCTCGCCACCCTGGAATCACTTGGATTCAGTGATGGGAGGCTGTTTTGACCCGGGTGAGGTGGGGTGGGGAGGGCAGGGCTGTCCAACTGACTCCCTGCTCTCTTGGAATAAAACCTAGGCTTAGTGCCTCTAGGCACAAGGTGACCTGGCCACAAACTCCTAAGCCAAGCCCATCCTCACCCCAGTGCTTTTGCACCAGCTGCTGCCTCTGCCTGGGAAGCTCTTCCCTTGCCCTGATCACCTCCAGAACTCAGGCCCCTGTTCCCTCCTCACCTCCTCACAAGGGGCTTGGCTGGCCTTCCCTATCTACAGTGGACAGCCGGCCGCCCCTCCCCACACTGCTTTCTTTGAACTTCTAGAGTGACATTATTTGTTTCTCTGTGTGTTTATCACCTCTCTCCCACTAGAATGTGAGCTCCAGCAGGGCAGGGACCTTCTCTGTCTTCTTTATTAACCCTAAACAAGGCAGGCACACAGTGGGTGCTCAATAAATGTGCAAGCTGACAAAATCACCAGATGGCCAGAGCTGTGGAAGGTGATGGACCCTGGGTGGGGGGTGAGGCCGATGGGAGGCCCTGCTGGCTGACAGCCTGAGCCTTCTCCAGGGACCTGTGCTCTGCGAAGAAAGAGGTGAGGGATGCTGGGGGTTCTGGGTGATAGTTTTTTCTAAAAAACGTCAGAAACAAAGTTTCTCCCTGCTAGGCTACAGTCTGCCCTGATAAGGAGCCAGGGAGATGCAGGAAGGGGACATGCCTCTCCTGGATTGGGGTGTGTGTGTGTGAGTGTGCACGTGTGTCTGCTGGATTGGGGTGTGTGTGTGCGCACACGTGTGTCTGCAGAGTCAGACTCTTGCACCCCTGCCTGTCAGTTTTGACTCAAAAGCAGGAGTCACAGGGCACCTGGGGGGCTTAGTCGGTTAAACATCCGACTCTTGATCTCAGCTCAGGTCTTGATCTCGGGGTCGTGAGTTCAAGCCCCACATTGGGCTCCATGCTGGGCGTGGAGCCTACATTAAAGAAAAAAGAAAAGCGGGGGTCACCCTGCCAACTCTGGCAGGGGTGAGCAGGCAGCTTGAGGAGCCAGGCCTGGGTGAGGGGGTGGGGGCCCTGGCTCCCCACTCTAGACCTCCAGGATTGGAGTCTCCCAGGATGCTGGCTAAGACACAGATTCCCAGACCTAAGGAATCAAACTCCGGGAGCAGAGGGGCTTGAAAGCTGCATTTAAAGCGACCCCTTCAGGGGTCTTTGGGTGGCTCTGGGGACCACAGGTTGAGACTGTCTCCAAGCACAAGTTCGGGAAGCTTCACTCCAGCAGTTTTGCTTTTCACTCTCAACTCGGGCCCCTTCTGGCTGTGTGACCCTGTGAGTCTTCTTCGCCTCAGGTTCGTCATCTGGAAAATGGGTTGAAGGATCCTAGGGGCCAGAGCGAGTGAAGGAGCTCACACAGGGCAGTCACCTTTGTAGGAAAACACAAGAGTTAATTATTCATCTGAGAGATTAGGGGTTTCCTAAAGGCATCTTCAACTATCCAACTGGGGAGGGGAAACCCTGGCCCCAGAAGGTCTCTGAAGGCTGCTGAGGACTGCGGTGAGCAGGTGGGGGACTTTAGGGGGGCTCTGGGGGATTGAGCTGTGGGTTTGCTGCCCGACACTGATGAGAACCGGCTCTGACAGGTCTCTCTCCCAGGGACCCAGTGGCTGCCGTCTGGATGTCTCCAGCCTCTCATCCAGTCTGCTCTTGGAGTGACTCAGCCCCCAACTAAGTGAGTCTACTCTGGGCCTCAGAGGCTGAAGGGCTGGGGACCTGTTGGGGACAGCCAGCCACTGTCCTCCCAAGTCCACGGGGCCCAGAGTTCTCTCGTTAGGTAGACCTGAAGTGATTCGCTGGAATTGAGTCAACCCCAAAGTTGCCAGCATGCTGTGTGGGCGTCTTGCATCTTCATTCCGTTGGGAATGTTTACAGCCTTCCCCGGGGCTGCCTCTCCGGGTGAGCTGTGGGCCTCTCTTGTGCTTGGCACCATTCCCAACCCACTTGACCTTGGAGTGGTCGAGAGACTGGAGCGAGGGAGGCTCCGGCCAGATTAGGAGGTGACCAGAAACTCAAGATGGGAGCGATATAAATAGACTCATAGCAAATGCTTCAAGTTTAAAAATAGAGCCTACGGGGGCCTGCCTGAGGGTGCCCCCAACCTGAAGGGCCCCAGCGGTGGTCTGCAGCTTGGGTTGGGCCAACTGGGCGGGACAGAGGGGCGGGGCCCAAGGCGCCCAGCCAAGTATGGCAGGTGCCCAATGTGCTTGCTGCTCACTCGGAGGTCGTGCAGCCCACGGGCCCCCTGGAGCCCACCCTCCGGGCTGGCACTGGGGCCCAACGTGAGCCTGCCCGGCTCTGCCCTCTCTGGGGTGGCACACTCTCTGGGGGGCAGATGAGCAGACCATTGTCCCAGGCCGAAGGGCCACGTGAGCAGGCACCCGAGGGCAGTGGCCAGAGGAGGGCAGTGTGTCCCCACGGGGGCCCTGGGCTGGGCGGCTGGGCCAGCTGGAGTTGGCACCCCGGAAGGCCGGAGGGGGCGTGACAGCGGGCAGAGAACGGCACGTACTGAGCCCTGAGGCGTGTTGGGACAGTCGTGGATGCAGCAGGCAGGCCCGCAGGGAGCACAGATGCAGGAGGAGCCTGGGGCAGCTCCAGAGACAGGCCCAGGAGGGGCCGGTTACCCTCAGCCTCCTGGAATCTGCCGTCCTGCAGGAATCCTGGAGTCGGAGTGCCCCTCTTCCCAGCAGGGCCTTGTGCTACCTCTGTGTCCCTCCTCCCTCCATGGCTCTCCTCCTGTCACGGCCGCTCAGCCAGGCAGCGTCTTCCTGGGGTAGCTGCCCGGGGACAGTCCCTCCCCTCCCCCAGCCAGAATTTCCCCTCTGCCACCTGCCCTGCTGCTTCGGGCTCTGTCCTCTGGAGTCCCTGTCCTCAGCCCCCTTGGGAGCCTGGCCCTCGGCTTCTATGCCACGTGGCGGGGAGCCTGAGTGCTGGCTGGGGCCAGGCCTGCCTCCGAGGCGTACCCCCTCACGGGGCCTGGGGGTCCCTCTCTTCTCTCATTCACCCCGTCTGTGTTCTTGGGGATCTTTGTGTGCCCGCAGGGGCCCCCCCGGGGAGCCTGCCCTCAGGCTCTGGTCCACGCCGGGATGCACACTCCTGAGCGCTCCTGTGAGTCCCTGCCTGCTTCACAAGCAGCTCAGCTGTGCCCCCTTCCTGGAAGCCTCCATGAAGCCCCAACGGAGACAGGCTTCTCTCTGTGACAGGCTGGCCACTCTTACCTGTTCCCATTCCAGCCTCTCGGTGGTGGCTGGAAGACCCGTCCACTAATCCTTGCACACTTCCCACTCCCGAATTCCCCTCTCATTGAGCGTGGGCTAGAATGAGCGTGTCACCTCCAGGGAATACAAAGCAGTGGGAATGACCATGTGTCACTTCCAAGACAGTCCCCACCGCCCCCGGCTCTCCCTCTTGGATCTCCAGCTCTGGGGGGGGACGTTGGGAGCCATGTCGGGAGTAGTCCTGCGGAGAGGTCCCATGTGTCGAGGACCGAGGCCTCCAGCCAACAGCCATGTGAGTGAGTCACCGTGGAAGGGGGTCGTCCGGCCCCCGTAAGGCCTTCGGGTGGTGCAGCCCAGGCCCACAGCTTGACGACAGCCTCATGGGAGACCCCGAGCCACAGCCACCCAGCCAAGCTATTCCCAGATTGCTGACACTTGGACATTGTGAGACAAGAAATGTTGGTCATTTGAAGCTGCTAATTTTGGGGATAATAGGTAGAATGTACTCCCCAGGCAGGCTGGGCCTGCAGGTGGGGGAGGGTAGTGTCGAGGTCATTCCTGGATCCCAGTGCCCAGCAGGAGGCCTGCACAACAACATGCACACCCTAAGGAGTAATCAGTTGATTGGCAGAAGTCAATAGCCTCCCTTCCCTAAAACATCTGTCTTCGGGTCCTGCTTTGGAGAGAGCTTCCCGCTGCTCAGCCCAACTTCCCGTGTCTCGGATCAGGGTGGGGTCGGAGGTCATCTTGTCCAGATGCGACATCCGAGGCCCAGGGCCGGTAATGGGGACTCCAGGCTTGAAGACGCCCCCTGGGCAGGGCATGAAGGGGTTGCCAGGGGCTGGAAACGTGGCCAGCGGGAGATGCGTCAGAAGCGGGCCAGGAAGCGCTTGAGCTGTGTAGGGCTCAGGCGCCCAGCAACGAAGAGGCACGGCCGGGGTGAGGTAGGGACGGGGCAGGAGGACCTATCACTTGAGGGTCAGGCCCGCGGCTGCCGGCGGGCCCCCCGTTCCACCTCCACTTCCTCTAACGCCAGATGCTGGGAGCCCTTCCCGCCCCGCCCCCGTCACGGGTAGAGGTCGTCCCTGGTCACAGAGAGAAACGGGATCATGGGAGACAGGTCAATGGGTGTCCTCATGGCAGAGCTGGCCTCCAGTTCTTCTCATCAGTTCTCACCGCTGTTCCTCTCTGGCCGCGGGGTCCCCACCTGTAACACAGGAGTGGTTCCGGGGGCCGCGGGGTCCCCACCTGTAACACAGGAGTGGTTCCGGGGGCCAGGAAGTTGGGTCGGACACCTGTGCCAGGCTCCGCGGTAAAGGCAGGGGCGTCCAGCTGGGTGAGAACCTGGGCTCTCCTGACCTTGGAGCCCCATTCCCTGGAAATGCCAGGGCTGCCAGTCTCTGGAGCCAGCCTGGGGCCCTGTGCCCGCTCTGGGCTCCTGGCCCATTTCCATCGCCCGGAAATCCCACCGCCCTTCCTCGACCTCTCCAGATCCTGCCCCAATGGCAAAGTACGTGAAGATGAAGGATGGATTGGCTATCTTTCACGCGGCAGACCCCCCTGAGAGTGCGCCCCACGGAGACAACAAAAGACCCCAAAGCCGGCCTGTGGGAGGACTTTGTGTTCTAAACTGGAAACGAGCCAACTTCTATCACTTGTGAATTAGATCATCCTGGGGATACGTGGTGTGCTGACAGCCTGCCAGACACGGCTCCAAGGGCTCTCCAGACGCTGGCCCCTCAGGACTCCCAAAGCGGGACGGCAGTGGGTAATGGAATTCCCACTTCATAGACGAGGACCCTGAGGCCTAGGTTCCTGGGTCCCACGTGAGGACGCGCAGGGCCAAGGCCAAGCCTGGCTCAGCTCTGTCCCCCTTGTGAACCCTCAGCCACACCGTGGTACATGCACGGTGTGGGAGTTCGTGGGAGCCATGGTGTTTCAGGCACGTTGATAACAGAAAGAAGCAAAGCACAAAATGACAGTAAAAAAGAAAATGTTTGGGGCGCCTGGGTGGCTTAGTCGGTTGAGCATCTGACTCTTGATTTCAGCTCAGGTCACGATCTCAGGGTCGTGGGATCGAGTCCAGTGCTGGGCTCTGCGCTGGGCGTGGAGCCTGCTTGAGATTCTCTCTCTCTCCCTCTGCCCTTCCCCTCTCCAAAACAAAACAAAAAAACGACAAAAAAGAAAATGTTTGTGTTTACCTGCATTTGACTAGAAAGCAGGACCCAGACCTGGACGGTGAGGCATTTGCTTTGTACGCTCTCTCTCTTCAGTCTGGATTTTTAAAAAAATAACTTATAATTATTCTCTTTCTTTACAATGTAAAAATGCATTTTGGAATGTGTCAAGCCCCTCGGCCGGCAAGTCCCTGTGCCCAGTGGGGCCAGCGCCACGCCCCCTGCTCCCAGAGCCCTTTGCGGCGGCCCAGGCTTGGGCTTCCTGTGCGATGTCGGCCTCCTCTTGGAAGACCAGCCGGGCGGGCCGCACTCGGTGGGGCTCTGGTGTTGGCGGACGAGGGCCTAAAGCCGGCCGCGGTGCTCATCAGTAAAGCTCCCCGCTGAGAGGAGTGGCCCCGGAGAGTTCCCGTGGACTCTGCCTTCTGCTATCCACGCAAGACCCAGAGAGGTAACACTACCAGCCCAAGGGCACCCGGCTGGGAGGGGCGGAGCCAGGAGCCAAACCCAGCCTGTGGGGGCCCCGCCTGAGCTCTCCCCCAGACTGTGTGGGGCTCTCCCTGGCCAGGGCCCCTGCCTGCCCAGCCACCCAGCCTCTTTGCCACCTCCTGAGTCAGCTCAAGCCAAGTGTGGGCAGGTGACCCTGCGCTGACTCTGTTCATTCATTTGTATTTTCCGCTGTCAATCCACTCACCCCCAACCCCTCCACCCCATCCATTCATCTGTCCATCCTTCAGTCCATCTGTCTGTCTGTCCATCCCTCCATCCACCTATCTATCCACCTGGCCACTCACCCCCTCCGTCCATCTCTCCACCCATTCATCCATCCTCTTGTCCGACCATCCTCCCCCGGCCAGCTGTCCGTCCATCCGTCCATCCATCCACCCATCCATCCACCGACTTGTTTTCTCACGCCTTTCTTCCCCCAGCCTCCCCAGGGTGGCTGTCTTGTGCTGGGTGCTGTGGGCTCAGAGACTGGTCTGGCACGACCCTGCCTGCCCGAAGCTCACAATGGCTGGGGAGCTTTTCCACCTGAACCACAGCCCGAAGGGTGAGGTGGCGTGTTTTCTGTGTCTGCTGTGGGGAAGGGTAAAGTTTGGGCATGTTTGTTCAGGAGACAAAGAGTGGGTGACACTTGGCTGCCGTGACTGGGAAAACACACTTGTCTCCTATGTCACCGTCTTGGGCTGCCCGCTCCCCCTAACCCCACATGCCCCTTGTCTCCTCCCTCCTCTGCTTCTGCCCTTGGCGCTCACTGCTGTTTGGAGGCCTCTGTGCTTTTGTCACCTCATCTCTTGGTGGTCTGTCTCCCTCCCTAGAATGTAAGAGCCATGAGGCAGGGACTCCTGTCTGTGTGGTTGTTGCTGTGATCTCAGAGCTGGGCTTGAATGCACAGCCCGGGGCGCCCGGGTGGCTCAGTCGGTTAAGCGTCTGCCTTCAGCTCGGGTCATGATCCCGGGGTCCTGGGATCGAGTCCCACACTGGGCTCCCTGCTCAGCGGGGAGCCTGCTTCTCCCTCTCCCTGCCGCTCCCCCTGCTTGTGCTTGCTCTCTCTCTGACAAATAAATAAATAAAATCTTTGGATGCAAACAGCCTGGCTCCCAAGCAGACGCTGAGCTGTGTCTCTCTAAAGGCCAGGCAGGGCATCATCCTGCCCTTTGCCCTCTGACATGGAAGCCGCCTCTGCCAGCCTGTCTCCCCTTCACCCTGTATTGGCTGGGCAGGCGGGGAGGGGGCTGCCCCTCCATCAGCACCCAGCATGTTCAAGGCCGGCCTGCGTCCACATGTCAGAACACAAGAAAACAGGTAGACACACACAGTCCCTGACCCGAGGGCCACCTGGACGAGGCAGTCCGAACCCTGTGCCCCTCTACCCCGGTCCTGCCAGCTTTCTGGCCAGCAGGACTCTCACTTTGTGTGGCCCTGGGCAAGTGCACGGCTTCCTTAAGCCTGAGTGCCCTCATGGTCATCTCGCAGCACTGCCGTGTGGGTCATGTGGGAGCATGTGCTGAGCCCCTGGGAGGGCCCACTGGGTGATGGCCATGGGGACAAAGCTCATGGGCGTCAGGGCCTGGCCCTCGGCATCAGAGAGGGGCTGGTTGTTCCAGAGTGTCTGGCGATCACATCCAGCCCTGCCACCTGTATGGCCTCAGACAAATCCCCTCTTTGGGCCTCAGTGGCTCCATCTGTAAAATGGGACCGTCAGCACTGCTTTCCCTTCAGGAGAACCCTGGCTTCGTGAGAGGCCTGATCAGCAGCCCTGGCCCCTGGTTCCCTAGCAGTGGGCCCCTCAGGGCTTGGTCAGTGCTGGGCACTGGGGGCTGAGCAGAGGCAGACCCGGCGGGGCCCGGGGAGTGGGAGACAGATGTGGGTGCACATGGACAGTGTGGGGCCAGGGCAGTGTGCAGGGCATGGAGCAGACGCTGGGCTGTGACCAGTGTTTGCTCGTGGGGTGGGGGGAGAAGGGGGGCTCATGCAGCCTGCTTGTGCTTGCCCCCACTCCCTCCTGCCAGCTGGAGCCTCCTGAGGACGGGGACTGGGTCTTACCCGCCTCCGTGCAGCCTCAGCTCAGCCCCAGCTCGGATGGTGTTTGTTGAGTGAATAGGATGGAGCTTCGAGGGCTCCTGGGGAGGCCCGAGGACACCATGAAGGCTTGGAGGGACAGGGGTACCTCAGCCCCATCCCCGGACCTCCCCGGAGGTGTCCGCACCTGGCAGTGTGGACAGTGAGCCCGCCACCTCCCGTGGCCTCTCACATACTTCCCTGACCCCTGGGTCCCAAGGGCACTGGGACAAGGGTCCTTTGGGGGGTGGGTGGGAGGGAGTCCAGCTGCCCAGTGCCTGGGTTTGGGCATTGCCCCGCACGGTCCCTGCCTTCGAGGCCACTGGTCCACAGGCTCCCGTCTCCTGTCCCTCCCCCGGCCCCAGCTATTTAAGGTCGGCCAGGAGCTGACGAGCTGCTGCCGAGGCCACCCCGGTGGTGGCAGACTGCTGTCAGGCAGGCAGACCCCAGGGCCTTCCCCACCGCCGTGTTGTCCATGGATTTTGTGGCTGGAGCCATCGGAGGTAACAGACAGGGACCCGGGGGGCACGGGGGGCAGTAGCCCTCCCACGCAGTGGGCCGTGAGGGGCCCCGGAAGTGGTCAGGCCCCAGTGAGGGCCGCAGGTGCTGGGAGGAGGCACAGGGGGAGGTGAGTCCGCGTTGGCCTGGCCCGCTCAGCCTGGGGGCCCCAGGCAGGGGTGGGGGGGAGGGCCGCGGGGGCAGAGGGTGGTCTCCGCCTGGGCCGTCAGTGTGGAGCGGGATGGCTGAGCTGTGGGAAGGAACAAGAGGCTGGGGGAGGGTGGGCAGCGAGGTCAAACAGGCCTGGGTCCCTAAACACGGACTGCAGGGGGTGGGCAGGGAGGGGGCGAGGCCCTGCTGAGGCCTGGCCACACCCGCTGGCTGGCTGTCTGCTGTCCCAGGCTGCTGGCCTCCCAAACTATTTTCCCTTCTGGGGAAAGGGCTGGTTGCAAAAGACAAATCCAGAGAGATAACTAGCCCGTTGGCAAACAGGCGGGGACGGGCTTCCCCCATCCCTCGACCCTGCAGGCTGGGAGCCTAATTTGGGTGAGTCACGTTTAGCCTTGCCGGTCTTGTGAAATAGTCATGGGTGCTGGTCGATACTTCTGGGAATGGCGTGGGGTGTCCTCTTCCCTCAGGAGGGGAGGGCAGTGCTGACCCAGGGCAGGCTGGAGCCCTGGCCTCCCCGGGGACCTTTCTGAGGTCTGACTCTGCCCCAGGCCCGAGGCCAGCTGCTTCCCTGCGTGTTAGCCCCCTAAGGAGGAGGCTCGGAGAAGGGGCTTGACTTGGCCAAGATCACAAAGCCAGGAAGGGCTCTTGAAGACCTTGTCCTTGTCCTTGTGGAGGACAGACATGGCATGCGTGGGACAGAAGCAAAACCACGTGACCGGCGCTCCGATCAATATGTTTTCTGGCACAGAGGCAGCCCAGATACAGGGGTCAGGGAGGGCTCCAGAGAGGGGGTGATGCTGTGGCAGGGCTTTGATGGATGAGTAGGAGTTTGGTGAGGTCTCTGTGAGGGTCAAGGAGGGTAATTCTAATCAAGTCATTCAGTCAGTCCTTTGTTCATTCACTCACTCGTCATTCATTCATGCACACTTACTGAGTCCTGGGATGCCCAGTAAATAGGGCAGAGCCCCCAAGTGCCTTGTTGTCCTCAGGTGGCCCTCACCACCCCTCACCCCTGGGGTATGTAACCCCAGGGCTCTGTGGCTCTCTGGCTTCCCCAGGGCAGTGCTGGGGGCTTGGACATTGAGGCTCTGGTGTCAGAAAAGGAGAAAGGAATAGGATGGTGGCACCTGGCCCTTTGCAGGGAGAGCCAGGCCGTCCTTCACAGAGCCCTGGGTGACCTGGGCTTTCCTACCTCATGGCCTTCATTGGGTCTGTGCCTCTCCACACACACACCCAGCAGCGGAAAGGCAGATGGACCCTTCACAGGCTTGAGGACAAGAGCTGCCTGGCTTGGAGGCAGGGCCCAGCAAGTGTTGAAACAGAGGCTCTCCCAAAATGCATCCCTGGCTTTCGGAACAAGGCATGGCTGGGCCAAGACGTGGAAGGAGAAACTGCTAGCAGCTTGGCTGAGCCTCAGTTTCCTTCTCTGCATCAGCACACTCAGGGTTGATGAGACACGGTGTGGACAAGAAGTGTGGGTCTATTCTCAGTGGGAGCTGGTGGGGTTCAGCCCTGCCTCCTGCCGTGAGACGGGATCAGGTTCCTCCGCCTCCTCACCTGGTCCCTCTGATTTCCTTCCAGGCGTCTGCGGTGTGGCTGTGGGCTACCCCCTGGACACGGTGAAGGTACGGCAAGAGGCAGGCCTCCGCCGTCCATCCAAAGGCCCCTGGCTGGGATTAGGCTGCCCTCCGAGTCTCCTGCATCCACCTGTGGCCAGAGACCTTTCTGGCCTGCTAATCAGACCAGCCCTCCCCACGCTCCTCAGGACTATGTCAGCCCCTCTTCTCACCTGTGCCTCAGGTTTCTTGTCTTACATGGGGCTCCTGATCCCTGCTCTGCCCACAGTCAGCACGCACATGACCTTCAAGGCGTTGGCTCGTCCCCTCCCCCAGGCCTACTGACCTTGCCGTCGGCCTGGAGCCACCTCTTCCTGAAGTCCGCTTCTCTCACAGGTCAAGATCCAGACAGAGCCCAAGTACAGGGGCATCTGGCACTGCGTCTGGGACACATACCGCCAAGAGCGGGTAGGCCGGGGCCCAGGGAAATGGGCAGGAGTATGTCAGGGCCTCAGACCCCAGGCCTGCCACTCCCAACCAGCCAGGGGGTGCTGAAGCCATCTGAGCTCAGCTCTGTCACCTTCCAAATGGCAATGATTGTACCAACCTGCTGGGTTTCTCTGAGGCCGAGAGCCAGGCGTCTGGCACATAGGAGGTGCTCAGAATGAGGTCCTGCCTTCAGGAGAGGGTCCACAGGTGGCATCCAGGGCCTTTGAGGGTCAGAGGGGTACCCCGAGTGTTTGCATTTCTATCCCCTCCAGGCTGGGCATCCCTTGAAAGCCGTGCTGGGTGGAGCTGTGAGGTGTCCCCAGCGTCCAGCTGAGAGCCCTGTCCAGAGGAGGGACTCGGGGATACTTACCAGCCCCCTCGGCCCAGGGCCCCTCTGGGCGGCCCCCTTCCCGGCTGGGCCTCTGGCCTGACTCGGGCCCTCGGGTCCCGTCTGTCCACCCGCCAGGTGCGGGGCTTCTACCGAGGCCTGTCGCTGCCCGTGTGCACCGTGTCCCTGGTCTCGTCCGTGTCTTTCGGGACCTACCACCACTGCCTGGCGCACATCTGCCGATTTCGCTACGGCAGCCCCGAGGCCAAGCCCGCCAAGCCCGATATCACGCTGTCAGGATTTGCTTCTGGCCTGGTCCGCGTGAGTGGGGTGGGGGGCGGGGGGGCCTCAGGACTGCGGGGTCGGGAGAGGCCGAGAGAGCCGCCCGAGAGGCCACCCAGCCCTGCAGAGGGGGACACGGAGGCTTGGGCCAGGGCAGAGACTGGAGGAGGGCCGGGGGGCTGTGGGTGAGGGCCCAGCTGGTTCTCGTTAGCTGAGTGACCTTGGGCAAGCTAGGGAGCCTCTCGGAGCTTCTGTTTCTTCATTCGTAAGAGGCGTGGCGAAGACCCAGTAAGGTTATGAGTGCAGAGCCCCCTGTCAGCACGGAGTCTGACAGGTATGAGCACCCACAGGATGGCAGCCAGTATTACTGGTGATATTATGTTACTTAGTCATGTTATTAAATGCATTTAGTATTGTACTATTCTTACACTAAATACTTATATTAATCACATAGTACATGGATGTCATTCCCATGTTAATTATGTGATAAATACCCCCACGAACCCGAGTCGCAGACACTTACCCAACACCTCTGGTGTGCCGGGCCTGCTCCGTGCCCGCGGCCTGCGCGGCAGAAGCAAGCACCGGCTGTGAACCCTGCTGCGGCGGGACGGGTGGGCCAGCCCGGGGCAGCAGGAGGCCAGGGCCACGGGACGGCGCCGTCTTACCCCTGCTCCTTCCGCGGCAGGTGTTCCTCACCTCGCCCACTGAGGTGGCCAAGGTCCGCCTGCAGACGCAGACGCAGACACAGACGCAGACGCAGCAGCGGCGCCCCTCGGCCTCGTGGCCCTCGGCTGCGCCCCCCATGTGTCCGGCGCCCCCTGCGTGCTCGGTGCCCGGGCCCAAGTACCGAGGGCCACTGCACTGTCTGGCCACGGTGGCCCGTGAGGAGGGGCTGCGGGGCCTCTACAAGGGCAGCTCGGCCCTGCTCTTCCGGGACAGCCACTCCTTCGCCACCTACTTCCTGTCGTACGCCATCCTCTGCGAGCAGCTCACCCCCACTGGCCACAGCCAGCCAGGTGAGCGGGGCCCGGGGCCGGGCGAGCGGGGCCGGGGGAGCAGGCGTGGGTGCGGTCGTGCCAGATCCGGGCGCCACGGAGCCTCCCGGGGTGGGAATGTCCGTGCCCAGCACACGGGGAGTCGGGACGGACCCGCCGTGTGGCTTTGTACAGGTCACATCGGTGGCGCGCGCTCCGGGCTCCATTCCGGGGGCCCCCGCTTGGCCTCCTCTGTGTCCCCGGCTGGCGTGCGGCTGAGGCGCTCGCGGCTCTCTCCCTGCAGATGTCTTGGGCGTGCTGGTGGCCGGGGGCTGCGCCGGGGTCCTGGCCTGGGCCGTGGCCACCCCCATGGACGTGATCAAGTCACGCCTGCAGGCGGACGGGCAGGGCCAGCGGCGCTACCGGGGCCTTCTGCACTGCGTGGTGACCAGCGTGCGGGAGGACGGGCCGCGGGTCCTCTTCAAGGGGCTGACGCTCAACTGCTGCCGCGCCTTCCCCGTCAACATGGTGGTCTTTGTCGCCTACGAAGCCGTGCTGAGGCTCATCCGGGGCCTGTCCACGTAGCCAGTCCCGACGCCCCAGGGGCCGACCCGCCGGCAGCTTCCCGAGGTCCTCGTGGCTGCAGGGGGCGCAGGAGAGCGTCGGGGTCTGGGCCCCACGGAGCCGCCGCCCAGGACCGCCCGAGCCTCCCTGAAGCCCGAGTCAGCCGTGCTCGGGGCTTCGCCTGCCCGGCTACGGACCACAAGGAGGTTGAGGGGCCCGTCTGCCATCAGCCTGGGGGTGGCCTAAGGGTCACACGAGCCAGGGAGGAGTGGGCCTCTTGGATGAGGACATCCGTCACACGGAGTCATTTGAGCATGTCGTTGGAGTTCCAGCTTCCCTGTCACCCCGCCCTGCCGCCCGCCGCGTCTTCAGAGCACCCCTGTGCCTCCATCCAGTCCCTCGGCCGCCCTCCCCGCCAGGCCCCCCCGACCCCCCGCTCAGCTCTCCTCGGCTGCTTAGTGAGCTCCTGGGCACCGGCCCGCTCGCTCCCCTGCACCAGGCTGCTCAGAGAGGGCACTGACCGGACGGCCACGGCCAGCGTGCTGCCAGACCTGCTCACGCCCTTGCCCTGCTGGGAGATCCCCGAGACTCAGTGGGGAGCTGTTGACAATAAAGTGTCTTTGAGCATGCTCAGTGGTGCTGCTCTGTGGTCTGTGGGGCAGACGATCAGCTTATCCTCAGAGGCCCAGCCCTCCAGACCTGTGTGGCCAATGTTCCCACTATGCAGATGGGCACACTGAGGCCCAGCACTCTGGCTGGCTCCACTCCCTCGGCCTTTGGGGCGCTGAACCCTGCCATGGGAGGCCACTCAGCCTTCAGCACGAGGCTTGCTCTCCTCACCACCCACATCCCAAACCCAGCCCTGTCTGAGCGAACCTGGGTTCCAGCCAGCTGCCCTGGCCCGTGTTGCCGGACATTTGGCCTGGAGGAGGGAGGGAGGGAGGGTGGTGTATCCTGAACACTGCTGGGTGCCAGGTCCCTTACACGGGTCATCACAACAGGTTGACACCAGGTGAGCAAACAGCTCAGAGAGGGAACTGGGCCTGCCCACTGTGGCAGGGGTGATGGTGGTGGTGGTGGTGGGGGGAGACTCACGCCTGCATTTCTGAAGTCCTCTTGTTGGTACCACACGACTTCCAGGCACGGGGGGCCGTCGGGCCAGAGCTCAGGTAAAGCCGGCCAACACCTGCCTCGATTTTCCTCACTCACAGACACTAGCCTTGACCATGTCTTTGGACCGAGACCTCTTGTGTTCTGGAAACTTTCCCAGAACACATGCGTGGACCCTCCCATCCCAGTCCGCTCCTGTCATACTGACCCAAGTATTTCCTTACACTCAGGGCTCTCCGCCAGAAACACCCTTCCCCTCCTCTGCCTGGCTGAGTCCGCATCCCAGGCATCACCTCCTTCAGGAAGCTCTCCCAGCCTGACCACTAGGCTGCTTATTAGGCTCTCACAGGGCCCTGGCTCCTTGTTTTGGTCACTCATCTGCCCCCGACCCCTGACACCCCACTCCACCCGCATGTCTGATTTGGACTCTATCCAGCACAGGGCCTGGCACACAGTAGGTGCTCAGGGGCTGTGGAATGAAGGAAGTCCTGCCCTAGATTCCAGGAAGTTCATCCAGCTTCAAGTGAAGGATGCTGGCGTTCTAGCCAGGTGCTAGGAAAAGGGTACCAGCCAACAAAAGGTTGATAATTCATCAAAACCCTGGACCCCATGTCCATTTGGCAAGAAGAGCACTAGTACCCATTTGCTTTGGCCTTGGGAAGAGAGTTACTGGCAGTACTCCCAGCCCTGCCAGTCACAGCTGGGGAGTGTGGGGACTCAGTCACCGAGCCGATGGCCCCGCCCACGTTGGCCAAATGGCTTTGCAGGAAGGCCTGGTCCCAGGTCCTCGTGCTCTCTAGGTGACAAGGTCCTTTGGAGGGCCGACCCAACCCCCTCTTTTAGAAACGGGCAAGAGAAGGAGGGCCCAGCTGTGTCTTCCCATCAACCGTGGCCGCCTTAACGAAGTCCAGGCTGCACCTGAAATTTCAAGTGGGCGATAAAGGGTGGTGTCCCCAGGGTTCCCACAGCCGACGGGAGAATCATGGGCCCCTGGAAAGGGCCAAGGGGCACAGAACTCCCTGGGAGAGCTGCACCTGTCGGATGGCAGGGAGCCCCCTTCTTTGTTCTCATCCTGGACTGTGTGCTCCCTGCTCCCAGCTCCCCACTGTGCCCTGTCCTGGCCCCGGCTCAGCTGCGATCCCCACAGCTGGGAGCTCCTCTGGCAGGAGTCCCCACGCCACAGGAGCTGCGACCTGACCTCCTGCCAACACCTGCCGGGCTGTTGCACCTGTCCATCCTAACCCGGGGGATCCCCTTAAACCTGCTTTTTTAGAAAAATGTGGGGGTGGGAGCGGCTGTGGCCCTTACCAGCAGTGACCACTGGGGGAGGCACCTGATCTCTGACCCAGGGTACTGCTCCCAAGACCCCAGCATGAGGTACGGTTGCTCTTCTCTCTTAGAGGGGCAGGGCTGGGGGTCCCCAGAGGTTGGGTGGCCTGCCCGAAGTCGCAGCCCGTGTGGAGGAGCAGTCCCGACGGTGATGCGCACTTCCGCCCTGGTGCTCTGCCGCCCTGGGGACGTCACATAAGACCCCTCGTTTTAGCCACTCAGTGCACCTGTGATTATGGGTGCAAGGGAGCAACAAGATGGCATGTAGCCGCGGAGACCACAGCCAGCCAGGTGGGCGGGGCTGGGTGCTCTGGCCAGGGGGTGTCGAGGCCAGGGGAGGAGACGGATGAGTTTGTCCTGCACGCTGGTACCCCAGCATCTCCCAGGGTGGGACCCTCGGTACCCTCATTTGTGAGACAGTCCCTCTATGTGGACACAGCAAATAAGAGGCAGGCTCTGTCACAAACTCGGTGTGTGGCCTTGGACAAGTGACACTGCTCTCTCTTAAGCCTCAATATCCCCACCTGCAAGTGAGGTTGGGCGGGTAGAGGGAGCCCGGGGCTCCATCCCGCTAGGGCCTGTGCCCTGGGTCTCAGGTGGCCGGGCGGCTCAGCTTCAGCCCAGCCCGTGTGTGCGGAGGACGGCTGCTCATGCCAAGACATCCCTGCTGGGCGGCTGGAGGCGTCCCATGAGGTCTGAGGGCCAGCAGCAGGACACTGGCTAAGGATTCCTGGGAGCCTGCCTCTCATCTCCGGGCCACAGGGGCTTCCAGGCCGTCTCTCCGCTCCACGTCACCCCCCGGTGACCCTGTGGACACGAGGGCCACCCTCGCAGGGGCCGCAGCGCTCGGCAGCAGGTGCAGCACCCCTCCCTGGGCCTGGAACAGGTTTGCTCCCTCCTCGAACCCCAGACAGAGCACAGTGACACAGGCAGGACCGAAGGAAGTTTATTCACGCCAACGAGTGACATGAGGGAGTGGACCCTACACCTCCAGAAAGCACAGACCCCTCAACCCAGGGCCTTCCCTGAGATAGGTCTTCCACTTTTCCAAACTACACAGGGTGCACGGTTAACCAGGCCTCCCGTGGACGCGCCGCTCAGGGCCTTGAGGGCTGCCACGCGCTCTCTAGCTACGTCCACCTGCCCCAGGGCACTGCTCTGTGCAGACAGACTTCCACGGCAGTCAAGTGTCAAAACAAAAGCATCTGCAAAGACAACAGACCCCTCAGCATCCGGCACACGCAGCGTGAAGCGGCCATTGGCTTTCAGGGCGGAGTGTCAAGGATTATTTGGTGGAAGGAAGTATTAGTACGCTCAGGAAAAAGCATGATTTCTGGAGTGCGGTGCATGCATGGTCTGGAGTGTGGTAAGTGAACCGGACTCTCGCCCACAGAAGACTCAATTTTATAATAAAACTCGGCCAACTTGGGCCAATATTCAACATGAAAAGCAGCTTTCAAGCTGCGAGCTCTCTTAGCCAAACATAGAGCAAAGCTTTCAGCTGACAATTCTTCTTTTAAATTTTTTTGGACACGGGCTGAAATACATCTGTGCTCATTAAACTTTCCCACGTAGACTTTTCAAAGCACGCTTTAATTTATGCTACTGCTGTTCTGATTCCAGGTATGCAGACAGACTCCATACTCTTTCCCAGGGCAGGTCCGAAGGGTGTGGGGAACGGCAGCAGCTGTCCTGTGGACTGGACAGGCCGGCCCGTGGACGTGCAGCCCCAGGTCCCACACGTGGGGGCTGCTCTGTGGGAGAGACTCCAGCTGGACTGTCGGACCGTGAAACGTTAGCTGGCACCCATTCACCCCAAGGGTTTTGCCCCCGAGAGACAGAAAGGAGGACGGGGAAAAACAGTGCTGACACACACACAGGGCTTCCAGACCCCAGGCCAGTAATTACCGTGTGACAGAGCCTACGGGTGGTGCAGGTTTGATTGGGCTGGAATTATCGGTAAATTACATCTCTTTATAAGCGCATATAAAAGGAGTTACTGGAAGTCGTAGGACAGCTTCCGGGGAGTCATGAACTCTTTCACTATCTCGTCTGTGACCTCCTTGCGCCTGGCCTGGTGCTCGGCGATCAGGGGCTGCAGAACCTCGATGAGCGTCTTCTTGAGCTCGCCGGTGAGCATGTCGCCGCTGGTGTAATCCTGCCCGGAAGGAGACAGACCCCAGTGACAAGCGGCTCCTCCTGCCTGGGCACCTCACGCCTCTGGGCGCCAGCCCCGCCCGCAGACCCCGTGCAGAGCCCGGCGCAGGGGTGGCGCCCGGAAGTCCAAGGACCTGCACCTTAACAAGCCGCGACTCGCCGCTCACCGCCCCCGCTCCGAGCTCCACGGCCGCCCGCCCGCCCTCCCTGGCAGCTCCTCGTCAGCATCCCCTGTGCTGTACGTCTGTTCTGGACTTTTCGCCACAATCAGCTTTAAACACGTTTGTACGGAGACTTCTTTCTTGGTCAGAATTACTTCCGTGGAAAAGATTCTAAGGACTGGAAAACCCGAGGCAAAGGCTACAGGTACCGTTCGGGCTCTTCCGACTTCTCACCAAACTGCTGCCGAGACGCCGTGCCGAGACCCTTGCCTCATGGGTGAGCCTCGAAGCCCCGCTAACTCGGCGGGGCACTGTCTGCACCTGACTCTGTCCTGTTGGACTTTCCTGGTCCGTGGTGTCCAGGAAGGGGAGGCCGCGGTGGGTCACCACCACACTAGTGTGTGCTTTCCTCTGCAGACTATCTGTCACCAGGCTTCTTGGCGCGTGGCTAAGGGCAGTGGACCTCCTCAGTTTTCACCTCGTCTCAGCTGAGGGCCTGCTCCCCAAGGCCCAGCCCTGAGGGGCTCCGGCCACCCTAAGCCCGGCTGCCAGGCCCCCCACGTCCCGTGTGAGAGCACCAGGGGCCGGCTGGACCCTGCAGCCTGCGGGCTCACCTTCCTGATCTGCTCGAGCTTGTCATCGTCCTCGAGGAAGAAGGTCAGGTACATGAAGGACACGTCCACGTCACAGTTGCCCCCGAACTGCCTGTGTTCCTCGATGGTGTCTCTGCCCCCAGAAAACGCGTGCTTGTTGACCTGCGGCGGCGAGAGCACAGGACGCTGGTCGGGTTGGGCCACCCCGCGTGGGGAAAGTGGCTGGGAGCCGCGGGTGGCACTGGGGCCGGGGGCTGCCTTCTGCCCCATCAGGTCCCAGGGCAGGGGGGCTGGGGCTCACAGTCGGGGTGGGGAGGAGCCCCACAAATCGCTCCAGACTGTCCGTCAAGCCCAGGTCCCCAGTGAGGCCAAGTGAGGAGAGGGGGGAGAGGAGGGTAGGTTAGCTCTCAAGCCCCCACCCCCACAAAACACAGCACAGAGCTGGGAAAGCCAAAGCGCCGCCCGTGCTGAAACGTGGGGGAAGTGTCCGTAGGTGACGGACGGACACAAGCACCTTCGAGTAAGACAGCCAACCTGGGAAGGGCGCTGCCGCCTTCTCCGCCGTGGAAGGGGGAATGGGGGCCACAAGAATGGGGCTCGAAGCAGGGAGCAGAGCCAGGAGACATGCGGAGGGAGACAGAGCCTGCAGCCAGCCCCACCTACAAATACGCAGTTTCCGGAGCTGAAAAAAGACTCAGAAACTAGCACAACGGTTTTTGGAATCACTGAAGATAATCTTGGAGAAATCAGGGCCAAAAAGCGAGAGAAGAAAAGCCAGAAAGGACAAAGTCTCCTCAACCTTCCCACCAGCATGTGCGACCCACTATGTACAAATGTCACCCTATTTTTCTTTTCCGGGGGAAAGGGTGGGTAGAGCTGATGGTTCCTAGGTTGAGATGCTTACTCCTCCTCCCCAGGACCACAGGGCAGATTACTAACAGGATGCTCCGGGGCCCATGGACAAGCAGCAGGCGGACACCGGGGGCAGAGGCTGTCCGGCCGCGGGGAGCAGCACCTGCTCTGCCCCCCCCCCCCACCGTGTGAAGGGGAAGTGCTGGGGGCGGGCGGATTAAAGGCAAATACGTGTTCATCTTCCCTCTCCTTCATAAAAAAAGAGCAAGTTGTAAAATAACATCAACGTCAGCAAACTGCACCAACCATGGAAACGACAAAACAGGAAAAGAAAGCACTAGGACTGGGTTCTCCTGAGCTCTGGTGCCCTCGGGCAGGCGCTGGGGGTTTGATGGCGCAGCGGGGCGGCTCCTGCCCGCACGGCCTCTTCCTGTGCTCAGACTCGCAGGCCAAGCCAGGTCACTGATGGGCCCCAGGGAAGGCACTCCAGTACCAGGAAGAAAGTCTTGAGAACAGAGCTTCCCAGGTTCCAAGGGCTGGTTTAAAGGCTCTCCAAGGGCCTTGGGACAGTTCCCAATCCTCGTCTGAGAGCAAGACGAGGAAAGGTGTGTCTGCTGCACGTTTTCCAAGACGCACGGGTGCTGCTGCCACCTACGCACTCCTCCCTGGGCAGGCCCGCATCCCATGATGGCACGCACGTGTGCCATGAATGGTGGACATCACCACGATCGCATCATTTAATCCCCAACAACCCAATGACCCTGTACTGCTTTCTCCACCTCCCAGGTGAAAACCTGCCGTATGTGGCAGTGAATGGCAGAGCCAGGCTGACCGTTCCTGGGACGCCAGGCTTCTGACAGTGGCTTACGTTTGCCTGGTGTTGGGACTGGCCGGGCCTCAGTGCGGCCGGGGCTGTGCTCATGGGAAACCAACAGGAAAACGGGCTTGGGCTGGGGTGGAGAACAGCTTGGTTGTGGGGACCAGAATGCAGGGATCAGGATCCAAAATGACAGAAGCAAGTGAGATGTACCCAAACCAGTGTGATGTGGTGTAAAAGGGAACTATGCCTGGCAAGGGTGTCTCGGTTGAGGCCATGGGAGCCTTCTTCAGCTGCCACACTCCAAGAGCCAGTGCGCCCTGCCTGCTCCAAGCCCGCAGGGCGGGGGGCCTGTGGGGGCCACTGAGCCGCGGCCCTGGAGCCTGAGGCCAGCTCTGGGCGGGCGCACTATAGGGTTAACATTAAAGGGGTCTCGTGATCACAAGTGGGCGGCCAGGCTGGCAAAGTGCGTTACAGACACTCGTCCCAGAAGAGGAGGTTCCGCACTCCAAGGCTGCCTGCAGGAGGGACTGATTTGGCGGGCTCTGGCAGGGCCCGTGGGACAGCCTGGGGAAGGTGTGTTTTGGCCTATCCTGCAAAGGAGCTCACCAACTCTTCATTTGGAACTAAAGTCTTAAATCTGGGCTGCACTTGATCCCACATACGCCTTGTCTCAAGCCTATGAAGTCAGCACAGCCGCTCCGACTTGGCAGATGTCTCAGCTGGACGGCAAGGTCACCCGCCAATGACAGCGAAGCGGCAGGACACGGACAACCTGGGGTTCCCGACTCTAGGCCACGGGAGGGCCCACGCAACGGGGGAGCTGGGTTCTGGTCCCAACCCCACCACTCCCCAGCTGTGTGGACGTAGGAAGCTGCCTGGTCCCTCTGAGTCTGGATTTCCTTGCCTACAAGATGACCATGGCCTCCCGGGTGGTTGGTAGGACTCAGTGAGATCACACGGGTGAGCACGTGGCAGGAGATGACGCAACCAAGCTGCTGTGTACCCCGCACGGCTACTGCTATTCTCAGGGGCGCTGGAGCAGATCCCCGCCCCTGGCTGGGGTGGAGGTGGATTCTGGAATGGAAGGTGGGTGTGGGGACCCAGAACGACAGCCTGGCCTGACCTTGTCCTGCCCCACAGGCCGCTCACAACCCTCGGGGCCTCTGCAGCTGTGTGCTTCCTGACCTCACGCTCACTGCCCACCCAGACCTCAGGGCCTTTGCTGGTCCCTAAGTGCATGAAAAATGCCTTGGACCCAAAAATGACTTCTTTAAAACGATGTACTAAATGCACTAAAACAACTAAAAAAACAAACAAAATGCCTTCTCTTCTGGAGAGAAGAGGACCCTCCTTCCCACTTCTGTACTCCATGCTTTAAAACTTTCAGCCAGTACTGAAAGGGCAAGAAAATGCCCTGAATATACCAGCTTCCAACAGAGGCTGGTAGAGTTGGCGGTGGCTATTTCCTGGAAAAGGGTTTGGACATTAAGGGTTTCCCCATTGTTAACCAGAACCCGCTAGGGAGTCTGCAAGGGCTGGGGGCCAGTGGTGACTCAGAGGGTTGCATTACACGCCTCAGATACGGATCTGGTCACTCCTGCTATAAACTTCCCACCCGCAAACACACACTGGATTCCAAATAAAATGTCAACAGCTTCGTGGGACAGTGAGGGGGGTGTATCTATATTGGCAATTCAGCCCAGAGAGAGAAGCAGGGCCCTGGGAAAGAAAAAAGCTCAGATTCCTAATTCTCATTTCTTTGGTGACTTGACAAATACTTGCTGAT
Organism: Phoca vitulina; assembly: GCF_004348235.1. Lineage (NCBI taxonomy): Eukaryota > Metazoa > Chordata > Mammalia > Carnivora > Phocidae > Phoca > Phoca vitulina. Next base: position 67,021,483 of record NW_022589710.1, read on the forward strand.
GCCTGCTGCATGCTGGGATGGACACGACTGTCCTGTTGAAGGGCCCCCACCGGTTCCCAGTCTCCATGAGAACGTGCGGCCCCTACGCCCCACCCTGGCCAAACTGGTCATCCTCTCTGGCTGTCATCCCTCTAAAGGCACTCACCGCTATTTCCCCGGGAGAAATAAAGCCAGAAAACATAAAGCACCTGGTCCACCTGCTGGACTACGGCTGCTGCTTGGAAAGGTACTAGAATATGTTCTATCATTTACTTTAAAGAAAACCGCATGGGGCGCTTGGGCGGCTGTCGGTGAAGTGGCTGCCTTCAGCTCAGGTCATGATCTCAGGGTCCTGGGATTGAGCCCCGAGTGTCAGGCTCCCTGCTCAGCGGGGAGCCTGCTTCTCCCTCTCCCCCTGCCCCTTCTTCCACTCATGCTCTCTCTCTCGCTCTCACTCTCTTTCAAATAAATAGATAAAATCTTAAAAAAGAAAAAAAAGAAAAAAAAATGAAAACTGCCACGACTTTGCTTCCAGAGCAGAGCACTGCTGAGAAAAGCAGAGAAGAAAAAAAGAGAAGAAATATTCAAAGTTTTGCCTAAATGAAAGGGCACAGACAGAACAAGTTCATCTGGTGTCGGGAACAGGGACAGGCCGCCTCGCGGTCGCAGGCAGCAGCAGTTACTGACCCTGGAACCCAGCGCTGTGGCGGAGGACGCTGGAAGGACAGTCCTGCCATGCGTGCGCGTGCCTGCAAGTGTGAGTGTGAGTGTGTGTGTGTGTCTCAGGCGCGTCTGCTCTGTGTGCACAGGCTGCCCCTCCACCCCAGACGGTGCTCACCTTGGTCTTGATCTGCTTGGCGGTGTCCGTGAGGAAGATGGAGGAGTTGGGGTCGCTGGCGCTCATCTTGGTCTGGGCCCCCTGCAGGGCGGGGAAGAAAGTGGAGTGCAGCAGGGCTGGCTTAGGGTAGCCGATCCTGGGGGCGACGTCTCTCGTCATCCTGAAGTAAGGATCCTGTGGGGCGAGAGGGGCCTCTGAGGAAGCTGGCAGAAATGGGCTGGCTGTCAGCCCGTGAACAATACCTCCGCGGCCTCCATGGGATGCTCCCAGCTCCCAAGTAGCTTACAGGATTGCCCCGGCCCAACACCTCTTAAAACCTCCTTTCCCATCAGAGTGCAGCGCCCCAGACCGATAAACGCCTCGCTCTGCCTCCTGACCTGGTCGATGGCACAGGGGATGAGGCACTGGATGTCTGCCCTGTCTCGGAAGATCTGAGGGAATGAGTTGCTGAAGGAGGGGGCAGCCTGGATGGCAGGAAAGCTGATCTTCCCTGAAAGTGTGAACAATATATTTTTACACACGACGTCGACTCCTGTTCTGGTTAATTCAGCCAGCAGAAGGGATGAACATGAACAAGCATTCTCCCCTTTAGAGAAGTGATCATCACTCAAGAGAATCTGAAACCACAAAAGAGTAGGGAGGAGAGACAAATCTACAGTCCCAGTGTGCGTCTCTTTTCATGTTTTCTCAATTTCCCACCGCATTTCTGTGGTGACTGCACACTCTCCAGTTTTTCTCCTTACCTTTTCCATCACTTGGGTGGTTGTTAAGTATGTTCTATCCCGTAAGCGTGTTGGGGAGTGTTCAGCCAGTCTGTACCCAGGGACACACAGACTGTTCCTCACCTTTAATCATTACAGGTTATGACACCCTGGTACCTAACACTGCTCTCAATACCTTGGATGTTGCTGTTAACACTGCTACTGCTATTTGCTTAGACCCACACAAGGGCTCCAAGGGCCCTGACCTTGTGTGACCTCCGACAAGCGGTCCGGGCCAGCCCCCGCCAGCCGTGCCGCGTGGGCACACTCATGCTGCCGCCACCACCAGCGCCGGGTGTACGTGTACATACACGTAGACACACACACACACACACACACACACACACATGGCAGGGGCGGCCATTCCCTGCCTGCGGGCGCCGGGCTGTGCTCGGGGCCTTCCCCGGGCTCGTCTACTGCTCACAACTCGACCTAACAGTGCCACGTGGCCCCCCTTACCAACGTGCACTTGCAGGCTTAGGCTGTCGGAACAGCCCGCCAAAGCTAATACCCAGCAAGCAGCTGGCCGGGCCAGGATTCAAACCCGGGCACCTGGCAGCACAGTGTGCACAGCTAGTCGTAGGTCTACCGTCTCTTACTCGCCCAGTGCCGCCTTCCCTGGGACATCCTCCCATGAGATGCTGGCATTCCGAGGATAAATACCCTTTCAAAAGCACAGGGTTTATGCCCCAATTGTCAGGAATGCATCTGACCGGAATATTAAAGAAAAGGGTCTTGCTCATGTGAAAAGCCTCCCAGTGAGGCCTCTCCATGGCATTTCTGCACTTGTCCCTGAAGGTCCCCTCACCGCCAGGGCCCCGCGCCGTGGCCCCCTCCCAGCAGGACAAACTCTCCCACGCGGCACCCACAGGCACACCCTGGGATGCTGGCCCGGGCTCGCGGCCGCTCGGCCTGGAGCTGTGCCCCAGAAACGAAGTAGGGGAGGGGATCAGGAGACCCCCTCAGTCTCAGGGATCCGTTCTTAGCTTCAGGAGCTAAGGGTCTAGAAGGAGAAGGCCGATGCATCTGATGGGCATGGAAGTATGTGGAAAGGGACACGAGTGTGAGTGCAGGGGGCCGAGCCATGGAAGGACAGTGAGGGTGGGCAGGGTGGGCTCCATGGGGCCTCTGGGCAAGCCCGTCCTCCTACGGGAGAAGCGGAGGCTCCTGGCCTCGACCAGAGGTGCCCATACGGGCAGGGGAACTCTAGTCATCCCCACCCTTCTCCTTTCTTCTAGGCCTCTCAGTGGGTGACTGAGGGGTGACAGACGGTCTCCTGAAGTGCAGCCCCGAGGCCCAGAAGCGGGGCCACAGGCATCGCACCAGCTCCTCCGGCTCCCGGGGAGACCTGCCCGTGGGCTCACTGTGGGAAGCGAGGGGCCGATGCTGCCACCAGAGAGGCCGCAGCCAGCTCCTTACCGATGGAGTCACTGTCGGTGAAACCGAAAATGCCTTTCACTTGGTTGAAGGTAACGTGCTTCTGAATCTTCACCACGTTCTTGTAGAAGCCTGGGCTCATCCTGCAAAGACAATCAGAATCAAACCGCAGGTTCAGAGGGCGGCCTCCCGCCGAGGCCAAAGCCACAGATGGTGAAGCCTGAGCACGCAGGTGCGGGCTGAGGACACACACTGGGCAGCATGGTGCCCAGGGGCATCCGGAGGTAAAGAGAGCTGCGGCAGGCCGGGCGGAGCTGCCAGAGAAGTGTGGAAAGCTGTGTGAGACTGACGCCAGAGGATGGGCGGACAAGGCAAGAACACAACACGTTCAGAGTCAGGGGGTGACATGGAGCACTGAAACTCTGCCCGGGTCAGCGGTCAAGTGTGCTGCACAGCTTCCAGCCTGGGAGCCCCGAGGCGCTTTCCTGTGAGACAGACTCTGTTCTGTGTTGTGGGAGACTGTCTGCACCTTGCTGCCAGAGACTGTCTGCAGAGAAACCAACCGGTCCAGCCACCACGGCCCCGTCCACTGTCGGTAGCCATGCTGTCTGGGTGGGATGACCCCATGCCCAGCAACAGGGCTGGGCCACAGTGGCTGCTTCAAGCAACCGATGCTCTCTCCTGGATGGTGAGGCATGTGGATATGAGGCCTGGAGCTGTGGCAGCCATTCTGCTACCAGAGGGACCTAGGCTGAGGATGAAGCAATTACAGGGAGGGGGCAGAACCCAGAGGGACTTCTTACATGGCATCTCCAATATGCTCAGCAACTCTACTCTCCACCATACCAGGTGTCAGGCCCCACAAAGACGGAAAGGGAAAAAACGGGAGAGCTAATGTTTACTATGTGTTCACATTATGTAGCAGGAGCTGTGCTAAGTGCCGGACACAGGTTAACACCACTCAACTCCCCTTTGAAGTAGCAGCCTCGCCTCCCCTTTCCTGGTAAAGACCGAGGCTCTGAGAGGTTAAGGGTCATGTCACAGATCCCAGTGATTACACGAGCTGGGATCCAAACCCAGGCTCGTCTGGCCACAACGCCTATGCTTTTCTCACCACATCTCGCAGCTTTTGAAAGAGTTTAAGATTTCTCTCCCTGGATGGAGAACTCCTGAATGTCTCTGGGCAGACGGTGGGGGCTGGGGCTGGGGTGTGAGAAATGCAGGGGCACTGGCTGCCTGGGTGGGGGGGCAGCCACGAGGCAGGGAGGACTGCAAAGGCCCCGCACCAGGGTTTGTACCGAGTTGAGCAGAGTCCCACTCAGGAGCAGGAGAGGGACTGGGGAGACAGCGACTTTCACTTGGCAGCCTGCTGAGTTTTGGCCCCAGGGCACGGGTCGGGGGGGGGGGTGGGGAGTGTGTTAAAGAGAGAGGACACGCCAGGAACCTGGCAACATGCAAAGTGCTCCTGACACGGGTGCTCCCTGGAATGCTCAAGGAATACCTACTGCATGAATGAGCGGGCTGAGCAAGCAAGGCAGAGAGCAAGTAACTCAGGTGCCCATCACAGAGTAAACGGTGGTCAGGATGTGAATCCAGGCAGAGCACGCTGACAGACCCCTTCGCTAGACTGCCTCTCACTAGTATGAAACCCCCGACTTACAGGATAACGGAGGCTCAGAGAATGTAAGGACTTGCCCAAAGGAACCACACCAACCAGGAGCAGAGCTGAGTCTGGAACACCAGCTCTCAGATTCCCAGTGCAGTGTCTTTCCATCCCTCACGGCTCCTGGCAGAAAGGCCTCTCCGGGCCTACACGCAGGGCCAGAAATATACGCAGGGACAGGGTGTCTGGAGCCAGCTTGCCTGCATTGGGCTTCTTTCCCCGCGGGGCCCTCGCCAGTTCGCTCCAACCCAAAGAGAGGGTGGAGGCTGGCTTGGTTGTAGTTTCAGCTCCTGAAGACCAGGAAGGAGCTTTGTTAAATCAAAGCTCTGGATTTTGAGTTCAATTTCAAGGAAAAAAAAAAAAGCTCAACTTGTTAAAAAAAAAAAACAAAAAACAAAAAACTCTTAAAGGGAATAAGACATTTGAAAACAGGGTTTAACTTTTTAAACTTCTCTCCTGACTTTAGGTTCAACCTAAGAGGTCTTTCCGAGAAGCAGCAGCACAGACCCTTTGAGTTACACGTTGTGTGGGTTTTCAGCTCTACCTCGAGTTCATGAAGAAAAAGGAAGTTCCTCTGAGCCAAGTGGAGGACGCCCAGGTGCGGTCAGCAGACAGGCTGGGCAAGTCACCTTGGGCCCCACGTTCTCTCAGAATGCGCCGAGAGCGGGGTGGGGCGTGCGGTGGCCCCCTCACGTGCGCTGTTCAAAAGCTCACCCCCCTTCACGTGCCTACCACGTGTTCATCCTTGAGGATACAGGGGGTGTTTGCTTCTGCCCCATCAGCACCTCGGTCCAGCGAGGCAGGGACTCCGCTTGGGTCACTGCTGGGTTCTCAGGGCCTAGCGCTCCGTGACTGTCTTACTCACCCAGCAGAACAGGGCCAGCCCTCACCCTGTACCCGGTGCGGCCCAGGTGGAGCCTGGGGTGCTGGAGGCACATCTGAATCGGACTGTGGGAGGGACAGCTCCCAGGAGGAGGTGACGCTTGCCCGTGCGTTTGGAGATGGCATCAGACTCCTCTGCGCTGGGACGGGGAGGTCAGGAGAGGGGCGGGAACTCTGGGGGCTGTGGAACTGCGGAGTGTCCCACCTCGCGGGAGGTGGCAGTGACTGATGCTGGAGAGTAACACGGGCCAAATCCCTGAGGGGCCCGTGAGCTAAATGGAAAGTGAGCACTTCATCCTGATGATGACAGAGTGGAAGAGGCGCGGGGTGGGGAGCGACAAGAGAGCCTTACGGAGAGCGCTGGCTGCTGGGGGACCGAGGCCGTGAGGGGCTGCCATGGGAGGCAAGAGGCAGCACCCGAGGATGCGGTGACTGGGCAGCTGCCACCCCGGCCTGGCGCTAAGAAGAGCAGCAGGACGCAGGGTGTGGCTAAGCGCTCGAGCAGGTGAATCAGGTCCTTTTAAGGAATGAGGGGAAGAGGTATAAAATAAAGCACCGTGAAAATTATAATAATGGTGACACCTAAGGTCTCATGTAACCCTGTTTCGTGGACCAGGTTTGCTGAGACTCATGACCATTAAACAGAGGTGCCAGGGCTCGAACCCGGGTCTGTTTCCTTCCTTCGAAGCTCATGTTTCCTCAAGGACACCACAATGCCTCCACGCCCACAGAGAAGTGATTTTAAAAATCTCACAGGTAAAATTAGAAAGTTATGAATTCATTTACTAGTTGGTAGAAAGGCCAGACTTCTTATCAAGGCAACTATTTCTGTGGATATAAAGTCACCACTCGGATGTAGTCCTCAAGGGGACATTCTGGGGAAATGGTAATAAGCAAGCACCTCTGCACTCAGCGTGAACACAGTCCATCCTGTGCTTCTAGCGCACCCTGTCCTGGGCTAGTATAGCGAACCCTCAGGGACAGGGGCCACACCCCTACCATTCCTTGGGGACTGCCAGCGCCTTGGGGGGAGCTCTATATCTCAGGTGCTCAGGAAGTACTTGCTGAGTACTTCTTACTGGGACACTTGACAGAGTCTTATTTTTCTAACACAGTTCTTGGTAGTCATTTGGGATGAAGAAGACCTCAGAAGTTTCAATTCAGGGGCGCCTGGGTGGCTCAGTCGGTTAAGCGTCTGCCTTCGGCTCAGGTCATGATCTCAGGGTCCTGGGATCGAGTCCTGCATCGGGCCCCCTGCTCGGTGGGAAGCCTGCTTCTCCCTGTGCCTGCCACTCCCCCCCTGCTTATGCTCACTCTCTATTTCTCTCTCTGACAAATAAGTAAAATCTGGAAAAAAAAAAAGTTTCAATACAAGGATTTTCCAAATGCAATATTTCTGAAAGAACTGGACCGTGAGGGGACTGTGTGCGAGTCTTTTCTCTTCGAGGAAAAAGGCACGCCAAGAAAGAGAAAGACCCTAACCCGGCAAACTGACTGTCCTTGGAGAGAAACTACAATTCTGTCTCAAGCTGGGGATGGAAGCCTCAGCTGGTGAGCAAGACCAAGAAACCATATCCTGACGTTTCATAAAGGAAGGAAAACATTCCCCAGATCTTAAGGCCATTTCAGATGTGTCTGACTTGGCTGTGGCCGCGAGGAGCTGCTGTCTCCATCTGCTTCTCTAGAAGGCAGCCGGGCACCCTCTCCTTACCCCATGTAGTCGAGGTCAGAGAAGATGAAAGTCTTGTTGATGTCAAAGCCGCAGGCAATGATGTCCTTGGCGTTCTCCACGGCATAGCCATAGGCCTGGTCCAGGGTCAGGTCTTTCCACAGGTACTTCTCGTCATCCGTCATCTGGATGACCAACGGAACGTTGAACACATCCTGCAGCCACCTAGGAGATGCATGGGAAGAAGGCTGCCGTCCCATCTCCCGTTCTGCATCCGAGGAACTGAGGTTCCTACTGAGAGTGTATGTCAAACCTTTCTTGTCTACACAATCACACAGTCTTATGCTGTGGAGCTGCTATTTTGCAGGCTGGCGATCGTTTTAGGGTACGTGTAAACGAAGGCTCAGGGAGGGACTGCTACAGTCACGGGGAGAGGGACAAGAGGAAACGGGCTGGCTGACTCCAAAGCTGGGCTCGCTCCATCACGCCACACTTTCTAACGTGACACCGGGAACAGAGTGAACAAGCCACAACGGCACCAGTCCCCGCATACGTTGTTTAACAAACACAAACTAGGACTGTCCTGTCATTCTGACATGGTTTATAAGCAACATTCCTGATTTGCTAATAAAAGGGAGAAAAAGCATACAATTCAATACTTACTTTGTGAAAATAAATGGGATGAGGTGACCTACATGCATTGCTTCGGAAGAGGGGCCCCTGCCCGTATACAGATAAAATGGCTTCTTATTTTCATAGGCATCAAGAATTTGGTTCATATCTCTAAAGGAGAAAGGAGAAAGGGCAATGGTGTGATTTTCTAAGACAAACACTAAGGCACTACTGATCACTTGGAGAAGACAGAGAAAACAACACAATGATTAGAGTTTGTTACCCTTGGTGCCCATATGAGAAAAATGACAGGGAACTTCTACTGACATGATTTCTTTCTCCCGTGATTGTTTTAAAAGTATAAGACACGCAGGTCTGGAATAAAACAGGGATACGGCTGGGCAGCCAATGGAACCCCTTAGGGAACTTCAAATACCAACGTCCACACACCATCTGCTTTACACCTTTCCTGGGAATGACACCAAGCCAACACTACACAATCCTTGGTCAGAACCCCTAGCCCCGAGACTCTGGAGACCCAGACTGGGGAGACTGCAGGGTTCCACACAGTCCTGACTCAGGGAGGGGAGTGAGGAAGACCTCCTGGGAGTGTGGAGGGGAAGTCCCTAGCTGAAAATCTCATTTGGGCTTCCTCAGCCAGGCTGGGACCAAGTGTCTTCAGCTGGGAGTCATTCCGGACTCATCCGCCTTCCCCAAGGACTGGGGTCCACGGATGATGCACATGAAGGGTTCTCCTTCCTGGTCATATTACATCTACCTGGGTCCCACCTTCAGAGATTCTGATTCAGTGGGTCTGGGGTGATGTCTGGGAATCTGTATTTTTAAAAAGCTCCCTCAGGGATTGCAATGTTCGCCAGGGTGTGAAACCACTACTCTAGGGTGTAAATGTTCTTTGTTTCTCCACAAAGTGTTCCAAAGTAAAAGAGGACCTTTTCCAGGGGTCTGGGTAGGAGACCCCACATGAGTATTCTAAAAAGTGACTCCTCCTCATACCCCAAACCAAGGGTTAACAGTGCTCTCTGGGCTCATGGGATTATGGGAATTGTTTCTTTGTGTTGAGCTTTTTTTTTTTTTTTTTTTTTTTACCTCCAGGGACCAATCGTACACTGCTTTTGAAATAAGGAAAGAATAAAAAAACCTTAATTTTGGAAGAAAAAAGCCCTTCTTTGGTTCTCAGAATTAACCAAATCAAACTTTTACGGGTTTGTAGGAAAGAAAAAAATGCAGCTGTCCCACCAGCTGTTCTTCAAGTCTCTGACAGCCCCACCATGCGTTGCCCTGGGGGCAAGGTGCTCTCAAGCAGTGCAGGGAATGGACTGAGGCTCGCTCTCTGAGCTCAGCTTTGTGAGGATGGTTTCCAGCAGGTGAGGGAGCCTACTCAAAGCCCATCTAATTCCCTACTTTACAGATGATAAAATTAGACAGAGGGGCATTCTCAAATCTGAGAATGGCCAAAAGCTGCAAGTCCTATGATGCCCTAAGCCAAGAGCCTACAGGGTTACTATACTGAAGTAAATAAAGTAAGGCACACGGGCAACAAGAACTGCAAAGTGCTAAGATTAAAAAAAAATTTTTTTTAAAGATTTTATTTATTTGAGAAAGAGAGAGTGAGAGAGAAGGAGCAGGGGGAGGGGCAGAGGGAGAGGGGATAAGCAGACTCCCTGCTAAGCGGGGAGCCTGATGCGGGGCTGGATCCCAGGACCCTGAGATCATGACCTGAGCTGAAGGCAGATGCTTAACTGAGTCATCCAGGCGCCCCAAGATAAAAAGTTTTGATTTAAGATCAACAAAATTGGTAAACTTGAGCTAAAGTGACCAAGAGGGAAAAAAACAGTGAAGACTCTACCAAAGTCAAGAATGAAAAAGGAACATTACTACTGATTTTACAGGAATAAAAAGGATTACAAAGGAATACTAAGAACAAGTGTATGCCCACGTATTAGATAACCTTGATGAAAAAGACCAATTCCTGGAGAGAAACAACTAGCAAACCGATTCCAAAAGAAAAAGAAAATCTGAATGGATCTATAACAAGCAAAGAAACTGAAGTAGTATTCAAAAAACGACCCACAAAGAAAAGCCTGGGGCCAGATGGCTTCATGATGAATTCTATCAAGTATTAGAAAACAATTAACAGGGGTGCCTGGGTGGCACAGTTGGTTCAGCATCTGACTTGATTTTGGCTCAGGTCATGATCTTGGGGTCCTGGGGTTGGGTCCCTCGTCAGGCTCAGCGGGGAATCTGCTTGTCCCTCTCCCTCTGCTCCTCCCCCCGGCTCGTGCTCTTTCCATCTCTAAATTTAACGGATAATCTTAAAAAAAAATTTTTTTTTTTAACAATCCTTCACAAACCCTTCCAAAAAAATTGAAGAGGGAATATTGCAAACTCATTCCGAGGCCAGGATTATCCTGACACCCCAAGCAAAGACATCAACAGAAAACTATAGACCCTTATGAATACAGACACAAACATCCTCAGCAACTCACAGACCAAATCCAGCAACATATAAAAAGGATGATACACCATGACCAAGTGGGATTTGTCCCAGGCTTGCAAAGTTGGTTCAACATACAAAAATGCATCAATGTGATATGCTGTATTAAATTAATAGAAGACAAAAACCACATGATTATCTTAACAGGATGCAGAAAAAGATTTTGACAAAATCCAACACCTTTCATGATAAAAAATACTCAATGAACTAAGAAGAAAAGGAAACTTCCTTAGCATAATGAAGGGCATTTATGGAAAACCCATAGCTAATGGTGGAAGAGTGACTCTCCCCTAGAGCAGGAATAAGACAAGGATGCCCACTCTTACCACTCCTATTCAACACTGTACTAGAAGTTCCAGTCAGAGCAATTAGGCAAGAAAAAAGAAATCCAAATTGGAAAGGAAGGAGTAAAATTATCTTCATTCTTAGGTGACATGATTCTACATACAGAAAATTCTATAGAATCCTCAAAAAAAGAAAAAAACCTACTAGGGCTAATAAATGAAGTAAAACTGCAGGATATAGGATCAACAGACAAAAGTCAGTTGTATTTCTATAGAGTAGTGAGATAATTGTGATTTATAATAAGAAATATATATTTGGTCTTTGTCACAGAGCTCCTAAAATTCATGGAATTTCCTAAGTGATTAAGAGGCATGAATGTGACATTCATATAACAAAGCCCCTTTCAACCACACATGAGTTTATGTTAATAAGGTGACTTTTAGAAAGTCCCTAAGTAACCTAAGGATGGAGACTGGTTGCCAGGGGAACCAACCCTAATTAGAGGTTGGTACTTATCAGCCCCAATCCCCTCAAAAGGAGATTGAGCTTAATCACTAATGATCATTCCTATGTAATGAAGCCCCCATAAAACACCAAAAGGATGTGGTCTGGAGAGCTTCTGGTTGGTGAACATATAAAGAACGATTATAACTTAATAATGAAAAGACAAACAACTTAATTAAAAAGCAGGTAAAAGATCAGAATAGATATTCTCCACCAAAGAATATATAAAAATAGGCAGGAGGGCCCTGCCCTTGAGTGGCTCAGTCAGTTAAGTGTCTGACTCTTGGTTTCAGCTCAGGGCATGACCTGAGGGTCCTGGGATGGAGCCCTGCATTGGGCTCCACGCTCAGCAGGGAGTTTGCTTGAGATTCTCTTTCCCCCTCTCTCTTTCCCTCTGCCCCTCCACCTGTTTGCTCTCCCTCTCTCAAATAATAAATCTTAAAAAAAAAAAAAAAAAAATAGGCGCAGGGTGCCTGGGTGGCCTAGTTGGCTGAGTGGCTGCCTTCGGCTCGGGTCGTGGTCCCAGGGTCCTAGGATTGAGCCCCGCGTTGGGCTCCCTACTCAGTGGGGAGTCTGCTTCTCCTTCTCCCTGCTGCTCCCCTTGCTTGTGCTCTCTCTCGCGCTCACTCACTCTCCCTCTCAAATAAATAAGTAAAATCTTAAAAAAAAAAATAAGGTGGGGGCAGCAGGTGGGAGGGAAAAGCATATATAAAAGTAGCCAATGAGCACATGAAAAGACATTCAATGTCATGAGTCATTAAGGAAATATAAACACAATGAATAACCAAGTCATACCTACTAGAATGGCTATAAAAAACAAAGTAGGAAATAGTAAGTGTTGGTGAGGGTGTGCCCTGGGACCCTTGTCTGTGCATTGTTGGTGGGGATGCAAAATGACAGTCACCGTGGACAGCTGTTTGGCAGTTCCTCAGAAAATTCTAGAGCTACCTTATGATGCAGCAATTCTGTTCCCACCAAGAGAAATGAAAACACATGTCCACACAGAAACTTGTACACAAATGTTCAGAGCAGCATTACTGAGAACCAAAAAGTGAATAACCCAAATGCCCAGCAACTGGTGAATGGATAAACAAAAAGTGGGGCGCTATCTATTCAGTGGAACACTATTCAGGTATAAAAGGGAGGGTAGTACGAACACATGCCACCACGTGGCGGAACCTTGAACACACGATGGTTGCCAGTGGTGGTGGTGCGTGGAGGGGGGTACGGGGGAGTGACTGCTCATGGGGACAGGGGTTTCTTCCTGGCGTAGTGTGAATGTTCTGGAATTAGACAGTGGTGGTAATGGTTGCACAACCATATGAATATATTAAAGACCACTTTAAAAATGTGAATTGTATACTTTAAAAACGTGAATTAAATCTTAAGATAAAAAACTTTGACGATATTCTGTCCAGGAAGAGGGCTGAGCAGGGTCTGGAGTTTTCTGCACAGGGAACTGGAAGTGCTCCGGCAGGCTGCCGAGTTCTGGCCCGTGTGTGCTCTCCTGTGACTGCACAGAGCAAGCAGGACAGAACAACCCTACCCCGGACCATGTAATGGGCTCACCTGCGGGGCGGGTGAGGCAAGGACACTTCTGGAAGCTGCCCATTTTCTGATTATTATCTGCATGGAATTTACAGTCTAGGGTAGGGATAGTCTCTTCCAGGTACACTCTGTTAGTTTCTCTTTTGATGATAGGATTTATGAGTGGGCCAGGACAATAGCAGGAACAGGGCACAGAACTTCAGGAAGCCACTGCTTATCGCGTGGGAAATGTTAAACTTGGACATATTCTTCTCTTTTGTCTTTATGACATTTTATGATTTATAGCACACAATCTGGCATGAATCTCATCTGCTGTGTATGTGACCTCCTCTTTGTGAAGTGAACAGTTCATAAATGAATAAAGTAAAGGCCGCGGGTGAAGGGACAGGGCATGAACCCACAGCCAGTTATGGACAGAAGGTGGACACCAGTCTTCAGATGATTGGCTAGCACTGTCCCCCCAGGAGCAGGCAGCTTGAGGGAAAAGCGTCCTAATCATGTCTGGAATTCAAAGGAGAGGAGGGCAGGAAGCCTCTGACCTGTGTGAGAAGAAGATGCCTCTGCGCAGGAAGCGGTGTGGTTTCTGGCCTGTGGCTCTCTCTATCCGGTTTACCAGCTCCTTGTCGATTTTACTGCTTCCAAACCGAACTGGGAAAAAAAAAATAGGAACAAAGGAGATATGGCCACCTTAGGTGGTGTGAGGTTTGGCGATCGGATATTACTGAAGGGGAAAGACTAGTGTATTGTGTACAATCTTAATGAACCCAGACTCTTTAGGCCTTCTGCTCCCAGTCCCTTCTCTCAACCCAAAGTCATATTTCTTTCACAAGGACAGTTGAGATCACAACCAGCAAACAGGAAACTAATTGCAGAATAAAACACTGTTTTGACTGGGACTGGATTTTGATTGGAAACATCCAGAATTCAGTCTGGCTAGCAACTTTTCACACCTCTGCTCCCCCAGTTGCTTATTAAGGTATGATCTGTGGACAATGACACCGTAATTTTAATATTCTTTAATTGTTGCATTGAATTAACATGTCTTAAAACAAATTTTCCCTCATTGATGGTCTACACTCAAAATTATAGAAAATGGCTTTTGACTTTGATGAAAACATTTCAGCAATGCCTCTTCACTGGTGATTACCAGTGATCTCAGAGTAAGGATTCCCTGAGCAGGAAGCCCCACGAGGAGGGGCTTGCCAGTGGCCACCTGCCCCCTGTGAGGAGTCATCCTTCTTAAGGTCACTTCTAGCTTTTCAGCTCTATAATCACTATCACTGGAATCTCTTAGGTAATCCATTCCTGACTTTAACCATTAAGTGAGAGGTGATTTAAATGACTGCAAAGATGCCATTCTAATAGACCTTTCCTCAAGTTCTGAATCGCTCAAAAAAGGGGAAAAAGCTTCTACTAAGCTATCTACTATAGATCGTTATTTCAAAATAAGTTTTACATCGTATTCTAGTTAAAAAGAATCCTTTGGGAATGTATTGCATGACCAAAAGATTTTAGGATCTATTTTTTTTTCTTGGCATTGAAGCTTGACTGGGTTTATAATTCAAAATAAAAACACACCAATGGGATCAACTCAAGGGAATCACTTGTATAAGTTGGGGCTTCTCCCAGGACATACCAATGAGCTTGTCATAGTCGATGCCCTTGGCACTGCTCGTCTGTACTGTCCACGGGTCCACAAAATCCTCCTCAGCTTCTGCAGCATCCAGGCCACTATTGCTCCCAAGTGCCGGGTTCCCTGGAGGGCAGTCAGCCTTGTAGTCCTCCCCCACGGCGGCTTTGTAGCTCATTTTCAATGATAATAACATCTTTACTGCAGAATCGATTTCATCCTGGACAAAGGAAATGAGGATGAAGGCTAAAAATACCACCATAGCTAACGTTTTGCTGAATGTGACTGCTGACACGTGGCAGGCACCGTGCTAAATGCCCTCACACACGTTCCTTCCTTAGCCTCAAAACACCCCCTGGAGGCAGGCACCACTGTCACTGTGCCGTTGCAGCTGAAGACTCTGAGACACAGAGAGGCGAAGGAGCTTGCCCTTGGACACACAGCAAGTCGTGGGCCTGAATGTCTTTTATTTTCTTTTATTTGTCTTTTATTTATTATGCTGTTCTAGTCCTATGGATTACTACCACAAACACTATGGGACAAATGGACATGATACACACTGTTATTTATGACACAGTGAATATGCTGAAGATTTCTCAAACGCTACTGATGCCAGAGAACGTGTGACAAGCTCCCTGAACTGAGTATAAGGAATTCTATGTGGGACCTTGTTTTTATGTTCTACACAGTTGAGATGAGTATTTGTGGAAGCTTAAATAATGCCACTGAGGACAGGGACAGCAACTCTAGACATCAGGGAAGCAGATAAAGGCAAGGAAAAACACAGGCTTTCAAGTCCTAAATTAAGGAGGGATGCAGTGGGAAATAGTTGTATTACTGTACTTTGGAGTCTTATCAAGCTGTCCAAAGTGTTTGCATACTGAGTGTTTAAAAATAAGCATAAGAAAAACAAATGTAAAAATATATCCTTGGGTACTCTGGAAATCTGGTAGAGAGACCTCCTGCTCCAGAAGCCCACATGAGCCACCCCTGAAGGCTGGCCTCTGGAAGAGCAGGCCTCATTAGGTAGATTAGTCATGCTATGCCCCAAAGCTCTGCTCCTGTAACTGGCCTTGCTGGATCAGATCACAAACAAAGAATATACACAGGCCAATTTGCTTGCCAAAGGAAGTACAAACATTCCCATTTAGAGTTTTCCCACATCAAGTTCTATGAAGTGGGCTTCCTAAGTGGAGAGACACATCACCAACCTCCATTCGGAGGGAACTGCTGTGTCAGGTACGGGCCCTGAGCCACAGGGAACTGTCACCGTGGGGCAGCGCTCATGTGCATTAAAGATACAGATGGCTTCTGCAGACACAGATTTGTGTTTCACACTCTGAAACTACCTGGATTTTGTTATTACAATGAATTAGAATTGTGGGCTCAGTAACTCTGTGGATATACCTCCTATAAGAGAGAGGATATTTGCCCAGGTGGGATAGGTAAGTATGTTTTACTCATCTAATTTCTGCAGTGCCTAAGCTCAGTGCAACAAAATAAATGTTTAGCAAGCATGATTTGTTGAATTATCCATGGAAAGAATTACTGTGCTTTGAAGTACACTTTAGTCAATACCCTTTTATCACTGGCTATGTTGACATTTCATACTCTATCTGGTCTAACTCTGCTTGCAACTAGGAGGCTCTTTGAAAGTCAAACATTTAACCAGTGTCCCTGCTCGAGAACTGTGTGTAGTCTAGAATGCGATTTAAATGGACAGGCAAGCTTGCCTTGTCTATTTTCTTGTTCTCAATCTAACATGGACCAGAACACTGAAACAGGATTTAAAAGGTGACGTTCTCGGGGGAGGAAAAAACAAAAAAAGACTATGTACAACCTGATTTTATCTGAAGTGCCAACTCAGGGAGAGCTATCTATGGTGCAGACCCAGGGTGGAGGGTAGAGCCAGTGACTGCAGGTGTCTGAGGATGGCTTCCGGGGGCTGCTATCTTGTTTCCCAATTTGGACACTGGTTACCCAGGTGTAGTCATTTTGTGAAAATACAGTAAGCTGATTATGAGCTCCGTATCTTTCTGAATAAATGGTGCACTTCAATTTAAAAAGTTTACCTTGGGTGCCCGTGTGGCTCAGTTGGTTAAGCATCTGCCTTTGGCTCAGGTCATGATCCCAGTGTCCTGGGATTGAGTCCTGCATCGGGCTCCCTGCTCAGCTGGGAGTCTGCCTCTCCTTCTACCCCTCCTCCCTGCCCATGATCTCCCTCTCTCTCAGGCTTGTTCTCTCTCAAATAAATAAAATCTTAAAAAAAAAAAAAGTTTACATAAACTAAAAGGACAAGAAAAAAGACTTTGCTCTCTGTCTTAACCTCTGTGATCCAGTGTCATTTCTTGAATCCTGCCCAAACTGCTCATGCCCTTGGCCACGGTCTCTCCTCAGAGCCCCTAGATTCTGACCTATGCCCTCAGGAGACACCCTGCTTTTTAGTGAGCTGTTACTGAAAGCAGGGGGTCTTATTCCCTTAGTACATGGAGCAGAAAAGAACGTTGAGGACCATGGCCGAGACAGCTGGAGAAAGAGCCCACGGTGTCCTCACTGTATCGGTGTTCCCAGAGTGGCTCCAGTGTTTTGCATAAAGTGAGTTTCTAAACTACCAGGTGCTTCTCTTATAACACATTCCAGGGTCAAATTTACTTCTGAATTTTCATCATTTAACTCTGACTTCATCATGCAACCTCTGATCTCTCTTGTTAAGAGTCAGCTGATTGCAAAAATCAAGGAACACACCTGGAAGAGTAATTCTAAACTGTGTTAAGTACTGCTTGTTTACTAATGAACGGAACTGGAGATCACTAAGAATTGCTAACTAAAAACACTTATTAAATGTTATTCAAACTTAATGTTACATTGACACAGATACCACTGTCAAGTTTCCAAAAATGGGTTTAAAGAGCAAATGATTAACATCTGGGTCCTTTATTTACTTCAGATTTTTAAAAACAACTTAGTTTCATCCGCTGAGTCCTATCTGGTGTGTAAACCTCTTCTTGTGATTAACCAACTCCTTTTTTGGGACATCACTTTCTTTCAGTACTATTTAATGTGTAATGGCTTATTTGGGGTCCAAAGAGTCAAAGTAAACTACCAGGATGGGTGGGAGATGGTTGATCTCCATCTGGGGAGGACCCAGGGGGGCTTCTGAAAAGGAAACAACAGGGGTTGGAAGTGATGGTGAAGAAGAAGCTGAGTGACCTAAGGGTGGAGGCATCGCAGAATGTAAAGGCAGCGCTCATGTGCATTAAAGATACAGATGGCAAGGATTACACTTTTGAAACATCCTGCAGCAACAGCAGAGAGACCTTTCAGAAAGGCACAACCCCATGAGGACAAAGGCAATGAAAAGAGGATGCCGGCAACAAGATTTCGGAAGCGGTAGAGTTGCTGGATGACTGGCTACGGACCGAGCACAACAAATGTGAGGATGTCGTGAAAACACTGGAATTAAGCTGCTGGGGAGTCCCAGGGCTGGGGCATCCGTGGAAGTGAGGGTGAACGTTGGCTATGAAACAGGAAGACAGGTAGAAAGTCCGTTTAAAAAGAAGCTGCTTGGCTCTCCACCCCCACCCCCCTCCCCAGGCAGAGGTCCTGTGCCAGGGAGGTCAAGTTACAAGTGTCCAGACTGGGGGCGCTCTGCACGGTGGGGGCAAAGCACCAGGAGCACAGAAGGTCAGGGACAGCCACATAGCCCAGCTCCTCTGTCCCACAGAGAACATCAGGAAAATCATCATCAAGATCTCAGAGATAAAAGGATACTTACTGTACCTAGGAAACAAGAATGGGGTTCAATGAGGAAAGGAACATTCAGAAAGCAAATGAGCTCACAGAAGTTAAAAATGACAGGATAAATGAAAAACAACTAGAGGGTCAGGAATTGAGGAAGGGGAACCTGGCTGGCTCAGTTGGGAGGCCAATGAACTCTTGATCTCAGGGTTGTGAGCTCGAGCCCCATGTTGGGTGAGGAGCTTACTTAAAAAACAAACAAACAAACAAAGCAACATAAGAGGTTGAGGAAATACACCTGAAAGAACAACAAGAAGAAAACAAAATGGAAACCACAAGTCAAAAAATAAAAGCAGAGGACCAGTTTCAGGGGGAAAAAAAATCCATAAATAGAGAAAACAGGAGAGAAGAAATCAGAAACAAAAGAATTTCTCAGCATAAGGCTCATAAGTTTCTAGTTAGAAAGGATGTACTCATCCCCAGAAATTTCAGAATACTGGAACAAAGAGACCTTCCCGCAAATTTCCGGAGAAAAAACAAGGGAATGGCATCTGGCTTCTCCATAGCTACCCAGGCTTCTGAAGTCCATGAGAAAATCACTTCTTGCTTATCAATCAAACACTACATAAAGGTACTTTCAGACATGCAAGATCCCCCAAATTATTTCTTTAGCACAAATTTTTTCAGAGACCATTAGAGGATTTGCTCTGTCAAGAGAGTAAACAAAGGAGGAGTGAGACACAGGATCGGGGAACAGAGACCCAACAGGGAGGTAAGGGAAGGGCCTAAGGTGGGCAGTGTGGATGGTGAGAGGCAGCAGTCTGTCTGAGCAGGCGGAGTGCTGGGAGAGACCTCATGGAGATGAGCTGCAGGCTGCCTGATGTGAGTGCCTCAGGAGGAGACTCACCGAACCTGAAGGGGCCCGGAGAGCTCCTACCATCAGTATGCAAAAGCACGGAGCCGAGAGGAATCAAGACAAATATCAACTCCAGGGCAGGAAAGGAAAAACACTCATACTCTACTCCATGGGTCAGTTGTCTGTAGCATTTATGCAGTCAGAAGAACGTCGATGCTGACACTGTGACATGCACGGGACACCAGACGGATGGGAAGTGTTGACAGAAGTGTTAACTCCTCATTTTCCACAGTTAAAGCCCCAAACTTGAATATCAACAGGAGCAATGTAAAAGTGTGATTCTGAGAGTGAATCAGCTGAAAGGACTGAAATGTTCATTTCTGGGAACAGGCAGGTGGATGACTGCTAGATTTCAGTGGCTTTTCTTTATTTTTTATTTTATTTTTTTCCCAGTGGCTTTTCTTTATACCACATGCATTAATAAAGGAGAAAATGAATTTAAAGTTATAGCCAAAACACTTCAGTTACTGAGGGAACAGTCTGTTCCGGGTAACATGACCCCAGGCTTGGCCCAGATGCACGTGTAGAGAACCCAACAAAATCACATACCTTTGACGCCTTTCCAGCTTTGAGGGACCGCACAAGTTCCCCCTGAGCAGCTATGCTGTTGAACAGTTCCAGCGGGGAGGCACACCCCTGCTCACCGTTGGGCATGTCTGCCATCTCTGGGACCTAGGTTTACAGCTGGCTAGGAGGTTGGAAGATTTGCTCCGTGGTCCAGACAAAACTGTGGGGGAGAAGGGGGAGAAGGGGATGGGGAAGGAGGGAGAGATTGATTAAGGAGCCACTGTAGCTATTTTACCTTTCCTGCTCTACCTAGTCCTTCGTCTTTCCAAAAAGGTTGGAGAGGAGTTATAATAAAAGGCATGGATAAAATAACATTAGTAAAAGTATAAGCAGAAATTTAGGGCCATGAAAAAGGAGAAAAGTGGACGAACAGATGCCCGCGATGAGGACTGAAGGAACTGCTAGGACTCACCACTGGCAGGACTCCTCCAACTAAGACCAAGTGTGCCTCACCTAGCACCCAGCACCCAGGAAGGACTTGTGTCTGTGCACAGAGTAAGTACCAGAGTGCTTTAACAAACCTAAGTTCACCAGAACTAAAAACACTCAGCAAACTGCAATTTACTCTTTATCTTAATTGTACTGGGGATGAGTCCCACGCCCTTGCAGCCATAGCCAACGGGTCACTGAGCAAATGGCTTCCTCTGCTGGCCAGCTGCTCTGTTCTCAGGTTAAGCCAGGTCTGGGGTCAAGGACAAGATCATATCTAGGATGAGGGTAGGGCCTTATCTGTTCTGGGATCCAAATGAGGAAAAGAAGGATACATGGCCTGTCCATTCTACACGCTGTCCTACTTCACTGCAGCCCTTTGAAAAAGGTGTACCTGCACCTTTTATTAGTCGTTACTTTTAACCTTGAAAAAGGTGGGACACAGGGCAGGCCACCTGATGCTGCCTGGTGTAGAGATTGACCATAGTCAGTTCCCTCTTGGGTCAGTCACTTCCCTTTTTTGAGTGTCAGCTTCCTCATCTAGAAAGTGGCACAATCAGGAACCTCTTCAGCTACCTCAAGGGCTGCTATGAGAAGAAATGAGGAAAAACTAAAAGGCAGCATTCCGTAAACTGTAAAGCAAGATATAAATCCATTATGAGTATTATTTGTTAGGGTTCCAGGGCTTGGCCGAACCCCAGCTCCGTTTACAACTTGCCACTCGGCCCTGAACAAGAGGACAATGACAATGGGCTGGGCCAGGGCAGCCAACCCCCAGCACCTCCACACCTGCTATTTTTCTGAACACCTTATACACATCCATTCACTGAAGTCTCACAGCAATCCTGTGAGAGAGATCTATTGTCTCCATTTCATAGATGAGCAAACTGAGGCACAGAGAGGTTACAGAACTTCCCCGAGATAACAGAAGTGGAAGGGGTGGGATATAAACTTAGGCAGCTACAGCTCACACTCTCGAATACCGTCCTACACGTTACTTAACTGTGAGGAGTCTCAGCCTCTCAACGGTAACGTGGGGCCGACGGTAACACTACCTGCAGGATTGCTGTGTGGATGGAGCATGATGGTTCAGGTAAATAACCAGCCCAGCACAGCACTGGCCCCACCAGGAGAGGTTCAATATGTGACTATTATGTCTTTAATTATTTAAATTTTTTCTATTAACTTTATGAACCAAAACCCCAAACCTGAGGGGTAATTTGTTTTGTTTTGTTTTGTTTTTTAAGTTAAACACTAGCCCTAACGTGGGGCTCGAACTTAGAACTCTGAGATCAAGAGTCGCATGTTCCACCAAGTGAGCTACCCAGGTGCTCCTGGGGTACTTTATTTTTATTATTTTGTTAAATGTTTAAGAAGGATATAAATTTTAACTAGACTTATCTTTATATAAATCAATGAGAGCATAATACCGAAACCAGGATGAGACAGTAAGCAGTTTCTTTTCCCTCCTGGCTGAGAATCACCTCAATTCCCAGAAAAGGGAAGCTGGGTGAAATAACTGCTTCAGATAACAAAGCTCACAGTTTAGGAAGGCCTGCAAGAAGGAATGCGGAACAACCTGACTAGCACTGGAGAGGAGAAACAAACACTCAGGCCCGCATCAAATTACAATCAAAGGATGAAAATTACTTCTAGCCACAAATGATCAAACATCACGTCCAGCTCCTTTACACACGATCCCCAATTTGTCCAACCGTCAAAGTTGGATGGCTTGGTATATGCTCTGCATTAGCAGATGAGAGGTGATGGCTCAGGGAAGTCAGAACGGCCCCGAGGTCCCACCGCCAGAGGAGCTAAGCCAGGATCCGACCCCAAAGTCCTCCGAAACCCTGTGTTCCCTCAGCATTCCAGCTGCTCCCCCTGCCCGGAATGTGATACTCTCCCTGCTGCTTGCACACTGCAGGTTATCTTACTAATTCAGACCTCAGCTCTTCTCTGCAGCCTTTCCTGGTTCCTGTACCTCTGCGGCCAAGCTGATGGCTGGGTCGTTGGTGGTCCCTGGGCATTCTGTTAGTAACTTGATGACAGCACTCATGTGGCATTTAGTTATTCATGTCTTCTCCACCAGACAAGAAAAGCAAACACTGGGTTTTACTCTTTTATGTGCCTCTAATGCCTGGTACACAGCAGTTTATCAACATTTACTGAATTAATCAATCTCCTAAGTCACCCAGTTCAGGGTGCCTGGGCGGCTCAGTCGTTAAGCGTCTGCCTTCGGCTCAGGTCATGATCCCAGGGTCCTGGGATCAAGCCCCACATCGGGCTCCCTGCTCTGCGGGAAGCCTGCTTCTCCCTCTCCCACTCCCCCTGCTTGTGTTCCTGCTCTTGCTATGTCTCTCTCTGTCAAAAAAAATAAATAAAATCTTAAAAAAAAAAAAAAAGTCACCCAGTTCAATATTCCCCCTAAAGTTTATATCCTCTCATGTTATCTTTGCAAGTGCTTATTCCAGTTTAAGGTAGATTTTCCCCATGTGGACTTTACACAGCCTCATTTTTAGCATTTTGCCACTGTGCTGAGCCTGCTGGGATTTGGGGAGGGCCAGGCTGGCCACATGGTGCCTTCTCCAGGTCTCACACCCCAAGTCTAGTTTTTTAACCCACTGCTAACATCTGCCTACCGTCTTGGTCGCTCTCTTTGGAACTCTCTTTTATCCCTGTCCTTCCAAAAGTGTAGTATCTGGCATACAAGGCAACGGGTGAAAGCAGTAAGGTTCTGAAGTCTGCGAGTAGGACCAAAAGCATTAGCCTTAAAAATTCCTAAAGAAAGGACCAGGTAGAATAACTGGGTATGCCCTGGACAGATAATCTCCCCCTGCAATGGAGCCGGTAACTGTAGAGGATCAGCTAGACGAATGGGGCCTGCACCTAGGGTCCATGTTGTAGGGAAAAATATGTTTTCCCAAAGCAGAATTCCGTTTGAAAGCACACGGGAGCTAAAGCTGATGAGGGAACAGCAGGTAAGGTCTCCTCACTCTCATGATCATGAGGCAAACACTGCATGGGAACCACCCACATGATAAATTTTGTGTGCATGTGTGTATGTGTATGTGATGCAACCTCTTGAAAGACAAGAAAACAGGGGCACCTGGGTGGCTCAGATGGTTAAGCATCTGCCTTCGGCTCGGGTCATGATCTCGGTGTCCTGGGATCAAGCCCTGCGTCGGCCTCCCTGCTCAGGGGGAGCCTGCTTCTCCCCCTCCCCTTCCCCCTGCTTCTGTTCCCTCTCTCGCTGTGTCTGTCAAATAAATAAATAAAATCTTAAAAAAAAAAAAAAAAAAAAGACAGGAAAACATAACAGAATCTCTTAGTTCACAGGCCCATCCATTTACCCCCGTTTCGTGTGTCTGCTCTCCTTTTTCCTCGCGTCTAGTCGACATGCTCCTTTATTTTTTGTTAACTTTTAGAATGAAATTTAACTTCAGAAGTTTTTAACCCAGAGTTCAGCATGTCTGAAATGACATCAACAGTTTGCATACACACTGGTATGTGCACGGTTCTAAGCAGAGTATCCAGGTTACTTTTCCAAAGGGGTCCGAGATGCAAAAACTCTATGAACGACTGTCTTAGTGTTTACCGCATAAAGGGCAAATAGAGCTTTGAATCTTTGTTAGGAGAGCTGTTTTATCTATTTAACAAATAGTAAAATCTAAAACAAAGAAACAAAGCTGTAATCTATGGAGTTAACTATCATCTCTGAAAAAAGTATTGGGAGTTAGAGCAAAACTTCATAATCCATGGCAGATCCTAATGCACCTTTAAAGAGAAAGCTAAAAAGCTCTTAAAAATTACTTCTCAATTCCTCTTTTTAAAGATCTTGAATCTTGTGCTCATTTTGAAAGGTTTCATTGTTCTGGAAGAGCATAACAGGCACTTGAAGCAACTGGGTGGTTTCGGGATGGGGAAGAGAAAGAATTATAGAACCATTTAACAGAACACGACAATGACTTGGGCCATCCTGAAATCATCTCACAGATCAGAATACACTGGTCTACAATTTGGGGAAAGGGGGCATAAACAGCCAATCCTAGAGCAGCCGGGAAGAGCATTGTTTCTGGATGCCTGGAGTACCACCAGGAGGTGGGATACCGTCTTTCACGTCCAGGCCCCACAGCATGCGTGACAATGTCTTTGGATGGTCAAGTCCCCAGAAGACAAGAAAAAGACCTCTGTGGAGCAAGGAGTCCTTTAACACTTCAAACCTTGGGACAGGTTACGTCCACCTTTTCTTTGTTAAACACTGAAAAGAAAGGTTATTTTTCCCTTCAAATAATAAAATCCATGTTACCTTAAAAGGCGAAGAAGACACGAACTTCTATGAAGCCAGGCCTAAGATACTCTTGCGTATGACAATGAGAAAGCTAACACGTTAGGATGCTGAGTATATGAGGAGGCCTCATCAGTGAAACCTGTGCGTGAGAGCCACCCCGAAGGTGCTGCAAGATGAGCTGTAGGGCCAAAAAGGCAACTGCTCACCGAGTATCTCCATTCCCTTTGGAAGCTGTGAACCACCTGAGCTTCGGGTCAACGGGATGAAATACAATGCACAAGAGCCTGATTCTAAGAGAGACAACCCCTTGCCCCCCAAACCAAGGTTTTCAGTGCTTTGGTAAAAGGCTGGTAAAAATTCCAACGAGCTCTAAGCCTCGTGAAGATGGGAATACATACCCAGGATGTGGGACGCACTGCAGACGTGGCCACTGGTCACGCTGGGCAGCTGAGTGGCTGAGACTGCCCCGAGCAGCCAGAGGTCTTCTTTTATAGTCTTCCCCTGTTTCTTTCAGTTTCTTTTTTAGAAAAAGGTCTTCTCTCCTTTTTCCTGTTTACCCTACTCTTCAGCTATTTGCATGTAGGGATTTTTTATAAATTACTTAGTTTCTCAGAAACACTTGAGATTCTTGACCAACCTCCTTGGTGAGGCTGTCCAATCAGGGGTGGGTTGGGTGGGGGTGGGGGGGACGGGTGGAGACCGAGCCATTAGCCGGTCGTTGCATCAGCCACCCCATACCCCAGATTGGCCTCCATGTAACCTCTCCACCCTCTTCCCGTTCCCCACCCTCCGCATTAGTGTGAGTAACTGTTTACGCGTAGTCGTGGGAGGGCGGAAAGGCGGCTGTGAACTCCCCGCAGCTGCTCCCCGAGGCAGCGCAATGCAGTGGGAAGAGCAGGAGTTCTGGGGTCGGACGGACCTAGCTTTCAATCCCAGCTTGCGCATTTTCTCGTGTCAAGACCTTGGGCAAGTGCCATTACCTCTCTGCTTCATCCTCAGGTTCCTCATCTGTGAAATGGGCATAAAGCAGCCTCCTAACTTTACCGCGGAGGGAACTGAGTGCGATACTATAGGCAAAGCCCCCAGCACGTGGCACACACTCGTTCAAAGTGGGGGCCTCTCGCCTTGGGGGAGGGGAAGAAGGAGGGGACGAGGAAGGGTCGGTGCCGGCGGGAGTGGGCGACAGACGGGGACGCGGGCGCTCGGAGGAAGGGGGCGAGGGGCGCCGTGACAGCCTCCACGCCCCTCGTGGTGCCAGAACCCGGCGGGCAGCGAGCCGGGCTCTGAGGAGGATACTCCGGGCCCTCGCCTGGAGGCGGCGGCGGAAGAGCCAGGTCATCCGGCGCCGCCCCGGCCTCCCGCCCTCCCTCATCCCCTCACTTACCGGCCCAGCCGGGCCCTTCAGCGCCGCCGGCTCAGCTACGGGCGGCCTCCTGGGCGTCCGTGGAAACTCCCTCCGGCCGGAACAACTTCCGGCCCGGCTACCCCATCATTGGCTGTTCGCGTGGGGGCGGGGCGGAGGCCGCGGATGATTGGTTGGAGGCCCCGGAACCAGCGGAACGCACCTGGGGTGCGGAGTGCAGACCGGACGGCCTTCGGCAGGACCGAGCGCTTCCGGTGCGTGTGGTGAGCCGCGGGCCCGTGGGCGGGAGGGGGCTGAGACCGGGCGGTGGCGGCGGCGGCGGGGCGGCCCGAGCGCTCCGCGCCCCTCAGCGCGGGCCATTCACCGTCCTTCGCCCGTCCTTCATCGCCGCTGCCCTCCGGACGCGCAGAGCTCTGGGCCCGCCCTACCTGCAGCTCTTGACAGCTCGGCTAACTTCTCTTCATCCTTCAAAACCCGTCCCTGGTCGTGTCTTCTTGGTTGCCTTCCTCAGTCTGCGGTCTCCGGCGCAGGGTCCGTGTTTTGTGTTTAATCTCTGTGCGCACCAGACCCAGCATGAGGCTTGGCACAGAGTAGGTAATCAGGACGTGTTGGTGAATGACAATACTCCGTTTCTTTTACTTTCTGGGTGCCCCCCCCAGGCTGCATTTCACAAATATTTCTAGACGCTGGGGCTCAAACAGTGAACAGAACACGGGCAGTCCTGTCGTCGTGGAGCTGACTGCTGGTGACTCGCCGCGCCGCTCCCGCGTTCCGCGCTCGTTTCTGCGGCGCCCTCACCTCCTCCTCTTGGTTGGGTCCCCGCCCCCACCATGAAGAATTTTCCTTCCCCCCCATTTGCCTTAGAAACATGAAAGGCAGCAAACACTTTCCCCCTGAAGTTTCCATTGTTCCCGGGCGCTCCCACTCTTCTCCATCTTTTGCCCGTTTTCCTTGAGTCACCCTTGCCGCCGCCTCTCTGGCCCCGTTTGATTAGTTTTGTCGGTGTCCTTCTCCAGGGCTCCTCACCCCTCTGCTCCCTCCCCTCCTCCCCAGCGGTGCCCACAGGTCCCTGTGAAACTGCAGCCGAGCTGACCGCCACCTCTCCTCGCCTCTGCTTTACTTTTCTCCGTAGGATGTCTTACTCCCTGACGCCCGGTGTTTCACTTGACTGTGGTCTGTCTCTCCCGCTGCATGTGAGCGTGGGGAACGCAGGCCATCGTTGACTGTGGCTTGCCGCGGCGTTCCTGGCGCCTGCTGTGGGGCTTGGTGAGTAGCCCATCAGTGCTGAATAAACCAGTGAAATGCACAGGAAGCAGGTGGTACGCGGAGCCCTACCATCCACCCTCCTGCATTCATTCAGTCCTCGCTGCCTTTCCTTGTTAGGAAGTGGGCTCATGGGCCCCCATCCTCCTGCTCTCTGATGTTTTGCTGTAGACCTCTTTTTTTTTTTTTTAAGATTTATTTTATTTATTTACTTGAGAGAGAGAGAGGGGGAGAGAGAGCTTGCAGGAGAGGAGGGGAGGGAGAGGATCTCAAGCAGACTCCGCGCTGAACGAGGAGCCTGACGCAGGGCTCGATTTCACAACCCTGAGATCAGGACCTGAGCCGAAATCAAGTCAGATGCCCAACTGACTGAGCCACCGAGGCACCCCGCCGTAGACCTCTTTTTAAATTCTGGCCATTGGCCTCTCTTTTGAGTCAAGTGCTGCAGACAACTAGGTGGGTGGGAATCCATCTTAATGGCTGAGCACAGACAGACACCCTGGTGGGGGGAACCTGGTGGGTTCCCTGTGACAGGAAGGAATGGCATGCTGTGGGGCGTGGTGCTGTGTACAGGAGTTGAGACAGGTGAGATGTCTGAGCAGGACCAGGCTAAGTATTTAGAGAACAGAAATGCCACACTGTTTGCAGAGCACAGTCTGCTAGTTTATAATTAGTCCATTATATAAGTTTTATTTAGAGGATGGCTTTGTGTATGGAAGGTGTTACCTGCCTAGATTAGGCTGCGGGGGAGGGGTGGTGGTGGGATTTTTGGAGGAGGGAGACTACATTTGTTGAATGATGATGTAATGTGTTAAGCAATGGAGCCCTTCAGGCGATGGGTACCCTTTGGGGAAAGGTGTGGACGGGGTGAAGTGGTTGGATTCCAGGGGATGCGAAACCCACTCTCTAGGGAAAGAGCTGGGTGATAGGCTGAGTGGCTTAACAAGGGACCCAGAGGGAGTCTCTGGTGCTGACCTGACCCCACATACGTGGAGGAGGGGCTCTGTGGTACGCTAAGGTAGGGCACCTGGGGCATCTCAGAACTTGGTGTGTGGCTATTAGTGCTGCTCCAGCACGCCCTCTGCTGCCCGGGATGTGCTGGGCATCCTCGTTTTCCTCCTGACTGTACTTCCTCTTCAGAGCACAGGCTTGAACTGCAGACTGAAGGACTTCTTTCCAGAAACTAGTTGGCAGCAATTTATCGTGTATGATGGTTCAGAATTTCAGGAAGAATTTTTTAGAAAGAGGAAATTCCCTGCTCTGTGTGTGTTTGGGGTGAAACTGGCAGATTTGGACCGTACCTTCAGAATTGGGGGGACTGGTGCCTCAAATGCCGTGGTCTTGTGTTGTGGGTCTGTCTCCCCAACTGGCTTGTGGTTGAGATGGGATATCTAGGCAGGGGGTAAAGGAGGCACTGGAACCCAAGGGGAGGGTGAAGGTAAGGGTGGGTTCTGGACATCTTTCCATTTTAGTATTTTCAGACCTACCCTCAAAGGCCTAAATTGACCTTCCAAAAGGCATCTTTAAAATCCTGAATCTTTCTGTCCAGGCATCCAGTCTCCATTTAGCGAGGTCCTTTTCTTATGTCTTTCAATAAAATTTTAGTTTTCTTCTTACAGATCTTGCTAAGTTTTTGTTTAAATTATTCACAGATATCCCATAGCCTTCATTTAAGAAAATTAAATCTTCTAATTATGCCTGGTGTATAGAAAAGTCCTCATTTTTTAATGTGTTTATTCTTAGAGTTTTCCAATCGTGGATTTGCTGGGTGGCATGTTTTCTTTTAATTACACACGGTGGTAAGTATTCTTCCATGCGTATTTTCTGACACTTGACTTTGTTTGGTCTCAGGTAGTTTGTCCTCGAAGGACTGCAAGAAACTGTGTCTTCAATGGCTTCATTGGTGGCTTATGATGACTCGGAGTCAGAGGCTGAGACTGAGTCCGTGGGAAGTATTCATGCTGTCAGCCAGATGAAAGACACCTCTGATGTGGTCAAACCTCCTGGGCAGGATTTTGCATCTGAAGCCCCAGGTGTGACGGAGGGGGCAGCACTGCCCACAAAGCATGGTTCTTGTGAAGACCCTGCTGGCCATTGTCTCCCACTGGTTCGGCTCTGGAGAAGTGACCCAGGATCTTGTCCCAGCCAGAGGCTACAGTGGCCCAGGACGGAGCCTGATGTCACCTTCCCCACAGATAAGCCTCCTCGACCTTCCCTGTGGACCAGCCACGCTCCAGCTGGCCATGTGCCCCTGGCAGCTGCCCGCTTTAGGCAGGTGAAACTCTCCTGGGGAACTTACAACTCCCCTGAACCATCCTTCTGTGCCCAAACCAAATCTGAAACCCCAGGTAAAAATGGCAATTCCCTTCAGAGGAAAAGGTGTGAGGACTGTATCGTGCCCTACACCCCGAAAAGACTACGACAGTCACAGGCATTAAGCACAGAAACTGGCAAGAATAAAGATGTGGAGGCCCAGGGTCCATCTGCAGGGCGTGCCCCGGCCCCTCTCTGTGTGGCCCCCAGAGTGTCCGAGTTTATTCAGCCATATTTGGACAGTCAGTATAAAGAAACCACGATTCCCAGGAAAGTGCTCTTCCACCTGAGAAGCCACAGGGGCCCTGTCAACAGCATTCAGTGGTGTCCAGTCTTTGCTAAGAGCCACATGCTTCTCTCCGTTTCCATGGATAAAACCTTCAAGGTAAGACTTGAGTGAGGCTGCCTTTTCAGGGACTCTTAGAAGTAAACTGCTGGGGTGTTTTGTTTTTCACAACAGTGAGGTGGGGGTGCTGAACATCTCTGTTTGGGAATTTCTGTAATTCTCCCTGTTGCATTCAGGAGTGTGTTCTCAGTGACCCCCCCGGACTGTTGGTCCATTCTGTCCCCTCCCTGCTGACGCTGCCTTGCTTAGGCCACCAGAGAATGCTAGTCTTTATCCCTCATGGGGGCACTGAGGACATGCAGACACACTGGAGCCCTGGGGGATGAGGTCACTGAGTGAGGGCAGTCAGAGGGAGAGGAAAGCAGGCTCAGGACAAATCCTGGGCCCCTGTGAGCCACGTGGAGTGTTGAGCCACGCCAGCTCTGTGCCGGGCTCTGTGTTGGATGCCAGGCGAGCAGAGGTAGACAGACCTGGTCCCTGGCTTCAGGGCATGCGGTGTGGTAGGGGCTGTGGACAAGTGGAGAGGCTCTCATAGCCCTGGGCTCAGGAACCGTGAACCCACTGGGAGGGACAGCAGCCCAGGCTGGAAGGGCTCGGTGAAGTCTTCCAGAAGGAGGGGAAGGTTCACTTGGTGCAGGGGGTGAGATGGGGCGGAAGGATGTTCTTGGCCATAAGCATGGGAAATACTGAGGGGTCTGATGGGGGGTGAGGGGCCCAAGGCTGCGGAAATAGGCAGGGCCCAGACCAGGAATGACTGTGGATGCCCTGTGGAGGACTTCTGGTTTATACAGAAACTCTTTTCATTGTTGCTTATTTATTTTAAAAGCTGAAGTCATACAGACTTGGAGTAAGCAGTCCCCACGTGCACAGGGGTGTCGCGTAGCGTGTGTGTCACACCTCCTGTAACCTGTCTCCAGCCCTTCGGGTTATACTCTGTCCCTCCTCCTCACTCTCCTCAGCACCTAGCAACTCACCTGTATGTAGTAGGTGCCAAGTCAATGCGAGCTGAACCAAAGCTTCCTGGAAAGAACGTGGCTTTGGAGTCGAAGGGACGTGGCTGAGATCCAGCTTTGCCGTGGAGCGGCTGGTTAGCTGGCCCCACTCCGAGTCTGGTGTCTCATCTGTAAAGGGCATAATCGTAGTCATGTGAGAAAAACGCTTACAGAACCCCAGCACAGAGCTAGGTACCCCACAGGTGCTCGGTAAATGTCAGCTTCCTCCGTCTGTTTTCCTTACAGTTCTGGAACTATCCTGCCCCGGACATTGTATTTGCAAGTTATGTTTTGGCTTTTCTCCTAGGAGGTATTTTCTGAAATGAAGAAAGGTAGCCTAAATACATTGAAGGCTTTGAAATGAGCTGAACTGTTGGGTATCATTTTTAAGTGGCCAATTTGAGTCCTGAATCGACTTGTCTGTGTTCTCTTCTGGCAAGGTTAATGGAGTTGTGCGGGGACAGTGCCATGTTCCACCTTTAGTGTGGAGCCCGGGGATTTGCACGCTGGGCTTCGGTGAGGGTGGGGGCTCAGGTCTGCTCAGGAGGCTTCTGGTGTCCATGGTGTGCACTGAAACATGCGTGGTTCAATCCCACAGTGCTGGGGCTTCTCCGCGCTCCTTCCTGAGTCTGCGCCCGTGGAGGGCCGAGTGGGGCCTGGGCCCTTGGGTCAGGAGCACGTCTGGAGGGTTTCTGGTGGGCCCGTGTGGGGCCTGTGTAGTGCCAGGCCGTGTCTGGCTGGCCCTGGATGTGGGCTGGAGTTAGAGTGATCTGGGCCTCGGGGTCTGGCTTCATCCCCAACAGCTTTGTGACCCTGGGCAAGACACTTAACCTCTCAGATTCTGTTTCCTCCCCGATAAAACAAGCTGATGAGGCCTACGGTTGGCACTTCTCAGGTGGGACAAGTGCCCAGGCGTGTGTGTCTGAAGCACCCAGTCTAATGCCAGGCACGTGTTTTTGTGGGGGGTAGTGTGGTTACAGGTGGGCCACCTGAGGGGCATGGGCAGCACCTTTCTAGGCCCTGCAGGGAGAGGGCCATCTGGGAGATGCTGGCAGCACAGGCTGGAGGAGGAGGCAGCTTGCCAGGAGATGTCAAAGGACAGGCTGGGTTGCTGTGGGCAGAGACAGGTGGAGGGACGTAAGGCAGCAGGTATGCCCTAGTGGATGCCTGCCACCTGCCCGCCATCTGCAGGGTCGCGTCTCCTGATGGCGAGGGGCAGGCTGGGAGCCCTGTGAGGACTGGTTTGCACCCAGCATCAGGGAGGTGCTCTGTGGGCCCTGCTTGGATCACTTTTGCCCGCCAAGTTTAGGTTTCCTAAGCAGGGGCATCCCCGCTGTAGTATAGTTTTTAAACAGAGCACGTCTGAGTGAAGCCATTGATTTGGGTGTTGTGTGTCGTGTAGTGGGTGTTTGTGGAGTAGATGAGTGTGCTAGGTGCTATGTACTGGGGATGCGTGGACGTATCCTTGGAGGGGACCCTGCATCAGCCAACTAGCTGTGACACCTTGTGACCAGAAGGGGGCGCAGTTGGCCCAGCTTGGGAAGCTGCTCAGGCAGAAGGACTGCGTAGGAAAGCCTTGCCTGGAGTGATTCACCGAGACCTGGGTCCTGGGCCGTTTGCTGTGGAACTGCCCTCAGTGGGGCCGGGTGCAGCTGCTGTGCCTGCCCTTCCGAGGAGGTGGTGTGTGTGCTGCAGGTGATGTGTGCACCGGCCTCTTGCTTGGCCTGGCAGCCTCCAGGGAGCCCTGTCCACTTCACTGTCTGTCCCTCATGGCGAGACTGCGGAGGTGGCATTGGAGGTGGTCCAGGGACAGGGCACGACTGCCGTCATGGCTGGCTGCTGGGGTCAGTGTCTCCTGACCTCCTTCTTCCTGTGGGGTCCTGAAAAAGCAGGGCTTTAATAAGCCATACATGCAAATGGTTGGGCCAGGATCCTCACTGCTCTAAGATATTTGACAGTTGGGACACCTGGGTGGCTCAGTTGGTTAAGCGTCTGCCTTCGGCTTAGGTCATGATCCCAGGGTCCTGGGATTGAGTCCCGCATCGGGCTCCCTGCTGAGCGGGGAGCCTGCTTCTCCCTCTGCTTCTCTCCCTGCTTGTGCTCAAGATCTTTGACAGTTTTCATTGACAGAGTTATTTGGCAAATTGATTTCGAGCACCTTTTCAGTGTGAAGAATGTGTGGCAGGGGCTGGAGGAGCCGGGATGGGCAAACTGATTGGGGACTAGGTGGGAGCAGGGCTGGGAACCGGGGAGGGAAGTCCTGGCTGAGGCCTCGGTTTCGCTGGGGCTTCAGGTGCATGTGTACCCTGGTGTGCAGCTGGCAGCCCCAGGCAGGATGGTGTTCTTTCCCCTCCCTGGGGTCAGAGGGTGGTGACGCGGCAGATCTTGGGGGCCTATGAGGTGGAGGGGGCAGTGGGAGGCTTGTGGATGCTGAGTCTGGAGTGAGTATGGGGCTGTGGGCGCCGGCAGGAGCCCTGGCTCCCTGTAGCCCAGTCCTGGGTAGAGAGCAGACGGTGCAGTGGGGAGAGAGCTAGAAGAGGTGGGTATGACAGGGCGCCCCCCCAACTCTGTGCTCCCTTCCTAGGATGCGTTTCCCCTTGTCTTTTGGTTAAACTCTGCCAGAGTGCCTTCTTGAGCCCCACTGCATCAGGAGGGAAGGAAGACCCTGGGGGCTGGGGTCACAGCACTTAGTTTGAATCCTCCCTCTGCGGCAGACTGGCTGTGTGATCTTGGGCAAATTACTTCCCCGAACCTCAGCCGGTGTATGTATGGTGGACACGACTGTGCCTGCCTGGCTGGGTTTTTGTGGAGAAGAACCAGTGTTGGATGTGGACTCTCTGGTGTGGTGCCTGGCACATAGTTGTCACTCACCGTGTGCTCACAGTTTTGCTCTCCCCAGGAGTCTTGTCCCTTCCTTACCATGAAGTGGCCTCTCATTCTGCCTGTGTAGCCATGAACTGTATCTGCCACACCTTGTAGATTTTGAGCCTCTTGAGGATGGAAACTGTGCCAGACCCATTTTTGTATTTTCCGTAGCACCTGGCACAAAGTTTTGTACATGCTAAGTGATCAGTAAAGATTAAAAAATTTTTTTTTGGATTTTATTTCCAGCCTTTGGGAAAGGATGGTCTCTTACGTGCATAGATTTTATTTGCCACTAGGGGGCACAGTAAGACTTAATATAAGCTCACTCAAGCTTCTAGAATGTGAGAGAATCCTTGATTCAAGGTAACATTTACTGAAATATGATTTCTTTTCTGATCAAGAGAAAAACAACACAATCCATCTGATTAATCTAAAGAGCGTGAAGTGCCAGTTCCTTCATCTCCTTAAAATGTAGCTTTGGAATTCATAAATTTCAATTGGGTATATTACAGTGGAAAGATACTTATTTTAATATGTTCTAAATGTTCTGTGAGCTGTAAAATATGCTTATATTAGTTTTGAAAAATTTACAGCTGGAGAAATTAAGTAAAATAAAACAATGACTCATAACTCTGCACTGATGCTCTGTTTTCTTTCCTGATGATCCCTTCATGCCCCTGTCTGTAGCACGCATCTGTTTCTCACAGTTGTAATCCCAGCACGGATACCCTTTTATCTACTCTTTTCATTTCCCTGTGTCCTCATTTGGCTCAACACGTTTGAATACCCACTGCACGTAAAGGTAGGATTCAGACTTTGAAGCCCTTGGAAAAACTACAGACGTGGCCTCCTTCAACCAAACGCAGGCGGCCCTTACCACCGGCCCTGGGTGCAGAGCCCTCTGCGAGGCACCGGGCACATTCTCACAAGCATCCGACGTGTTTCCTGCTTCCAGGGACCACGGTCCATGCATCAGAACTCAGAGTTCTGAAACACAGAAGGATTTTAAATAAAATGTATGAATGAGGTGCTGTTCATTTGTTTTACAAAATGGTTTGCTTTAGGAATTCTTTCAATAACAGTCTTCCTTATAATACTTAAAAAAGAAAAACCTTTTCATTTATGATCATGAATGTAATAAAAGCTTATTGTGAAGAACTTTGAAGATGCAGAGAATATGAAGACTGAAGGAGAAAACAAACTGTTGGTAATCCTAACCCTGAGTCAGTGTTTCACTAACACTGGGGGTCGTTCCTGGGTTGGACCCCCCCACCCCCATTCCCATGTGTTCACAGAATCGGGCTCCCTGCAGAGTGTGTGCACGTTTGATTCTGCTCCCCCCACCCCCCATCTTTTGTGCTGTTTGTAAGGGGCGTTGTTCTACCTTATTAAAAACTTTCCCCAAATGTATTTTTATGACTGTCTCAAATTCAAGACTTTGCTTTGTCATTTCTGTGTTGTTTCCTATCATCACCTGCTTTTGTTTTTGAAATGGCCAGTATTTGAGCGAACATGGCTATACATAAATGTCTTTTCTGCTGCCCTGGTGTGGTAAGATGGGCTTTGATTTACACCCAGGCTTGAGCTAAAGGTTTTCTGTCTGGTGAGTGGAACCTAAATAGATTGGCAAAGCATCAGTGCTATTGTTATATGAGACCCTTGGGTTCCTATTCCATATCTGCTGCTTGGTAGCTGTGTGGCTTTGGGAAAATCACTTTGCCTCTCTGATTCCCTGGTTTTCTCATTGGTAAAATGGGTATAATGGCTGCCTATGAGGGTTGTTTCTATGTAGAAGAAATGAGAAGATGAAGCGCAGTGCATAGCATATGGGAGGGGCCGAGAAACATGTTCCTAATTCCCCTGTTCTTTTATTGATTAAACAATTAGAAAAAAGATGAGTCACCCAGAATCCTTCAACTTAATGTAACTCTTGTTTTTGTGAATCTTTTAATAATCTGTCTACAGATACATGTTTTCCCAAGTGTTCAATGTCAGTACTCCTGAGATAGATACTTTTAAAATTTAAGAAGTTTTTGGGTTTGTTTGTACTGAGCTGTTTACCTGCTGCCTTTTCATGAACTGCACATTTATTTGGAAGGCATGTACTGGGGGGCTGGGGTCTGTGTCTCTAAACTGATCACATTTAAAATGTGATAGAAGAAAATGAATTGGACAGCAGTTTGCCAGCTCTCAGCGCATTTTGTGTCTGGGCCTCCGGCAGCGTGGAGAGGAGCGATTTCGTACCTGAAGAGGCCCAGGAGAGTAAGTCTGGGGGCAGGGGAGAGGCGCCCACCTAGCGTGGCACCAGGTTCACGTGGGTCTCAGGCCCCCTTCCCATGTGCGTGTGAAGGAAAGGATTTTGTTCTGGAGGCTGAAGACCCAGATTGGGGGTCTCATTGTGCTGTTTGCGAGCTCTGTGGCCTCTGACAGTGAGTACTATTGAGAGGCTGGACAGAGCTCACCATCCCCCAGTGCTTACCACCCATTGGGAATGGTTCCAAATGTTCCAGCTCCTCTTGGCTACAGGCTTGTGAAGCAAGGTCTTCTTCCCACTTTACAGACAAGGAAGCTGAGGCACAGAGAGGTAAAGGGATTTGTCCATGGTCACACAGCTGGTAAACTATAGAAGCAAGATGGGAAGCTGTCAGACCACAGAGCAAACGGATCTAAAATTCACTCTGCTCTTCTGCCTCTGAGGATAAAGGATGGAAAAGCATATCCCCTCGCTCAAGTGGTACCCAGGCTCTGTCCCAGCCTCAAAGTCTTGTGGTTCTGTTAAGGGACATAACGAGAAGAGATGATTTCCATGGTGGTTTGGATTTGCATTTTTATGTATTACAGGATCCCGTTGATTTATCATTGTTAGCGTATCTGATTATATTAGGGTATCTTAGATGTGCTTTGTAGAAAGTAATATATCTCAGATTCAAAGACAAGGAATTTATGGATTCAAGTGCCAGAGTGAAGGTTTATTTCAGTTTTGAAAGAATTATTTTTGATGGATTTTACAAAATGAGATTGAGAAATGATTTGATGTGTAGAGTGAGGAGTTGTGGAGCATTATGCAGATGATTGGCAATTTATTCCAAGCACGAGGCAAATCTATTGGAAATGAGAGCCACACAGCTGGGGAGGAGGGTTGGGTTGTGGTGGTGGGCGTTTGGTATTTGGGGAGTGAATGATTAACATTGCACTGAGGGTAATTAGGTGAAGGCCGGGAGAGACAGGGTGGTGCGTTTGCATGTATGCAGAGATCATCTGGATCCATCTTTGTTTTACAGAAGCCCAGAGAGGGGAAGACACTTGCCTGAGGGCACACAGTGAAGTCAGGTGGTGATGTGGAGCTGGGATCTTGTGTAGGAAGTATTCGGATGCTTCCCTCTCTGGACACTGTTTCCTCCTCTCCCTTTCGACCTTTTGTGTATTTTTGTTTCAGGGAAAGTTCATGGTCGTCTCAGTTGTCCCAGGGGTGGGAGCAAGGGCTTCAGGCCCATCGACAGCAGGGTTGCCGAGCCTCTCTGGGAATTGCCGTGAGATCCTGAGCTGGAACCTTCTCTTCGTGGGAAGTGAAGTGGGTTTTTTTTTTTTTTTTTTTTGACACTCCTCTCCCCCGTATGAAAGCTGCAACGTTTCGGAGGCCAACAAATGAGACATTTCCCACTTTCCGTTTGCTTGCCAGAAGGGCCTTGCAAGCTTTTGCCTTGCAGAGAAAACCTTGAGTTGAAGGAGGAATAAGAAAAGGAAAGTGTGGCAGAACCCAAGCTGTGTTTTCTGCTCTTTGAAAACTTCATTCCATTGAACTTTAACAGTTCAGGGCTGTGTGCTTGCCAGACGTTGAGGGGGAGAAGACCTTGCTGTGTGAAGGTGCGGATCTGGCCTCAGGGAACCAGCCTCATCCAGTCTCATCCCGTGTCATTAAGGGAAGAATAGAGCAATTTGGGAAAATGCTTTTAATGTAATTGAAAAATGCAGATTGCAAAATTGGCACGGTTAGGAGTTGAGACAGTCTAGTAAATTATTTCTTGCTGCTTTTAAAACTTGGACACAGAAGATTCTTAAAGGCACCCCTTTACTGCCCAGTGATGGCTTTGTCCTCCTCCTTTAAAAAAATACGTTGTTTTAGATTTAACTTAGTTTTATCATAAAAGTAGTAAAATTTTGGGAAAAAAATACAAAAAATGTAGAAATTAAAAATAAAACCATAGATCTCCACTCAGGCATAACAACTGTGAATATTTGGTAAGCAGCTTTTCCTTTCCGCATTTTTTCCCATGAGAATCAACTGGTTTTAATTATACCGTAGGTACTTTGTTTTTGTAAGCAGCATTTAAAATTTTTGTGAACTTTTACCCCTTAAAAGAAGGGGTGGGTAAGTTAGTCCAACCTTGTCACCATTTCTCGTAGCTTCTGCTGTCTCTACTCAGGCGTCTCCCCCAGGTGCAGATCCCCGTGTGGGGGGAGTGGGGCAGGGCGCAGGGGCAAGGGCATCGGGGGATGGTCAGAAGTGTGTGCGAGGGAGGCCAGTGGTGTCAGGACCCTGGGAACTCCCACACCTCAACCCCGTAACAAAGTGCTGTGAACCCAGGCTAAACTGCAGGAGGACCAGATGGCTATAGAAACCTAGCAACAAAGTGGCCCTAGCCAGGGGTCCTGGAGCTGCTTCCAGGCCTGTCTTCCCATCTTCCCTCGCTAGGGGTGAGGCATCGGGCACCATGTCCCCTCCGGTGGAGCAGGGGCCACAGGGAGATGGGCCATACCCCTGGGGAGGTTCCCTGTCAAGGGCTTTGATTTGGGGACTCAGATTAGTTCGTTGGTCTGGGTGTCCCTGGATGGAGTTTCTAATTTTCTTTCTAGTTCTCTCTTTGCCTTAATGTTTTGTTTTTCTGGGAAATCTCCTCCACT
This sequence comes from Phoca vitulina, assembly GCF_004348235.1. NCBI lineage: Eukaryota > Metazoa > Chordata > Mammalia > Carnivora > Phocidae > Phoca > Phoca vitulina. The sequence goes on from NW_022589710.1 coordinate 67,059,728, forward strand.
TTATCTTTCAATCCTTTTTTTTAAAATTTTTTTTGATTTTTGTATTTCCATATACTTAAACTTTTTTTTAACCGAAGTATAACTTATATACAGAAAAGTGTTCTATTCTGATCTATCATATTTTTACATTTCAAGAGCTGTTTCTTGTTTTCTGAATGTTCCTTTTGTAAAGAATATGTCATTTTTTTATTGCATATTTACAAGGTCTTTTCTTAGCTCTTGGAGTTCTTTGAAAGTTTTCCTGTGTTTTGGAAAATGTTCCTGCCCCTTGTCACCTCCTTTTATCCTTTTGTTTTGGTGTCTGTGTTTCATGTGAGGGGATGCTGCACTGCTCATTCCCATTCAGGGAGTAGGCTGGTGAAAGCCGATCTAACCAGAGGCTATGTGTGTGAGTGAGTGTGTGTGTGTGTGTGTGCGAGGATGGGGCCTGTCCACAGGGAGGTTGCTGCAGGGTGATGAGGCAGCCACCTGGCACCTAGGGCAGGATCCCCCCCATGTGAACCTCCTGAGGTGTTGTGGGTAGCCGGGTCAGTTTCCCAGACAGCACTCTTCACGCCCTGGCTGCCTGCATTCAGGCATCTGAGCTGGGGAGAGGGCTGGGGTCTCCGTGCGGGGTGTGCAGACGTCACCCTCTCCACAGCGTCCTCCAGCTGCTAGCTTTTCCTCCCAGCGCACAGATCTACTTTGTTCTTTTCAGTGCCTACAGTGGCCTCCCGTTTATGACACATGCCATCAGTTATGTGTAAACGTGACCACTTCTTTTTCCCCTTGACAGTGGTAGAATTATTAACTTTTTTAAACATTTGTTAATTGAGTGGTGTCTTATTTGAGAACCAAATGAATTCATTTGTGTGTAGCTCCTTTAGAACCAGGCCGGCACCTCGTTAATGCTCAATAAGTGTTTGTGGGTCTTGTCCATCAGTCTCCTGCCATCTTAGCATTTCTCTTATGTAGCAATTTACATACTAACAATATTGACCTGTCATCATATCCCTCCCCCGCCCACCATGTGTTGTTTGACTTTGAGTTTTGGTATTTCGTTACTATTATTCTTTTTTTCCAGGGAAAACCTGACATTTTTTTGTGGTCAAGTGTATGGACCTTTCCCTTTGTAATTGTCCTTTGGCCTTAGAGCATGGCATGTCCTCCCCCATCTCAAGATCTGATAAATAGTCACCTGTATTTGACCTTCATCTAGCAGTGATTAGCTTGAGCCAGTTTCAATTCTCATCATCTCTTCCAGGCTTTCTGTGGGTCTGGGGCAGGCTGTGCCCGCCGTGATGAATGTGCGCTTGGTGCCAGGGATCGATTGGTATATTAAGGAGCAGCCCTGCTTCGTGATGCTCCCCCACACTGATGCTGGCTACTAATGATTTAAAATGACCTTCTTCCCATCCAGCTTATTCCGCAGGGCACGGGTGCGCCATGGCCGCCCCAGCCTTTCCTCAAAAATGAAATGTTGTTTTTGACCATAAAAGAAATACATGTACGCTATGGAAAAATCAGGAAGGTATAAAGAAAAAAATTGCCCATTATCTCTGCACCCAGAGGCAATGACTGTAGACTTTTGGTGTATTTCCATCCAGTCTATGAAAATAAAAGGCAACATAGTTGAGTTCCAACTATCCACGTAATTTTAAACGCGTCCCCTGCGCCCCCCCCCCCCCCCCCCCCCGGTCCTGCAGCAGCGGGTTTTAACGCCGCAACTCATTGCAGTGGTTTTCAGTATGGTCTGTGAGCCCCCGGGGTCCTTGAGACCCTTTCATGGGGTCTGGGGGGTGAAAATTGTTTTTCTGATAGTACCTAGAAGTTATTTGCCTTTTTCACTCTCATTCTCTCATGAGCGTACATGGAGTTTTCCAGAGGCAACGGGACGTGTACAATAGATTAACTACAGAAGCAGCTCTGCGAGCCCAGCTGTCTCTATTAAGCCAGCTGTTAAGGAGCTGGCAAAAATGTAAACAGTGCCTTCTCGCTGGTTTTTTTGTCTTGGAAAATATAATTATTTTTCACAAGAGATGTTGTTTATGTTGACATATAATGGGTTTATTATTGATACTTTTACATAAATTAATATTTTTAAGTGTTCTCAATTTTGACTTCAAATATGCTAAATGTGGATTGATAATAACCCACATTAAGCAGCAGAATTTTGGAGTCCTCAGTAACTTCAGAGTGTAAAAGGGTCCCACCAAAAGGTCTGGGTAGCATGGTTTGATTTATGTCTGTAATTTCATTCTAGCGGGATGTCCGTGTGGGTAATAACGGTGTCGTCCTGCGGCTCTGGTGGAGGTGCGTAGATTCAGCCCCGGCCGCGGCACTGCCTCGTCCTGCTTGGTTAGATTTCCAAACGGTGTGACTGAAACATGATCCTGGAGGGTCCCAGCCTCCCTCGGCCTCCCTGCCCCTTCTCTCTGCCCTCCCTTCTGCCTGTTTTGAAGGAGATTTAATAACATTACAAAATGATGGGAGAAAACCTCCCAATTCCAGCATACACCTCAATTACGATTATCCTTTCAACACCCTCCCATCAATTTCTGGTCCATATGGGCTTGTGTTTCTCACAGAGTGTGCGTACAGTTTTGCAGCCTGCTTCTCCCACTTAACATTCTCTCCCAGCCTCTCCGCCGCAGCGCCACCAGCCGCCTCTGCGTCTTTGGAGGGCCGTCAATTTGTGCTGGTTCCATGATGCTCTATCGAGTTGATTAACTGTAATTTACTTAGCCGTCCTTGGACACTTAGGTGGTTTCTAATTTTTGCTATTATAGATAATGCTGAAGTGGTTATCTTCATGCATGAAATCCTTTTCTGTTGGATTATTTCTTTCGGGTTGATTCCCAGAAGTGGGACTGCTGGGTCAAAGGCTTGTACATTTTCATGGGTCCAGATACGTCTCCTGTCAGATTGCTTTCCAAAAGGATTATACCAATTTGTACTGCCCCTGCAAAGCCTGCGTAATAACCAACTATTTTGCTTAACTATCATGCCTGGAATTTTCCCTTGGAGCCCCGAGGGGGCAAAGGCCCTTCTCTAAGTGAATGTGATCTATAATTATTTAGACTAACACCAAAATTGCTTTCAGAACATTTTTAACCTGCTGAGTTTAGAATTCTAATTCGCATACAAGCCAGCATTAACAGTATCACAAGGAGCAATTTCTCTCCCTGCTCACAGTGTGTTTACGCAGCCCGACAACTGCAGGGAAAACTGAAGAGCTTTTATAAACACAAGTGGTCTCTTTCTGAACTAGTTGAAGTGTTATTTTGAAAGGTACAGAAACACAAATTAAAACACATTTTCATTGTAACCTTTGGTTAGAAAAGTTGTTTGTTTTCGTCCTGGTCTCTTTCCATGTTCTTTGCTCTCATTCAAGTGTATTCTGAAATACCCTGGCTCCTTGGAGTCTTGCCATGATGCCGTTAGCCCAGTGACAGGGACATGCGGGGGAGCATGGTGGCTGTCCTCAGGTGCTGGTAGGGCTGTGTTGGGAAGAGGAATGGGCTGTACTCTGGTTTGCTCCTAGGGCAAAAGCAGGACTAATGGTGGAAACGTGGGGGAAGAGGTTGGCACCCTGTGAGGAAGAACTTTCCAGCACTCAGGACTGGTCACCTTGGGGAGTATCCACCCCTTGGAAAGGGGTGAGGATGGAAAGGTTCAGTGCAGGCTGGAGCCCACGTTGCCAGTGGGCTAGGAAGTAGATGCAAGCGGGGGTCAGGGACTCTGAGGCCTCTTCTGGAATGGTGGGTGCCTGTGGCCGGGCCCCTGGTGGCTGTGTGCTGCCCTGGAGAGAGCCCTGAGCCCGGCCCTGAATACAGGGGCCGGAGCCTGGCCCGGCGCTTGGCAAGCTGTGAGTATGCACGTGAGGTTGGCACATTCCCACCCTGATTTCTCTGGGCTTCTACACTCTTTATCTGTGAAATAATTACTTTCCAGGGCTGTAAGGATCAGACGAGGTTGGGTGTGTGAAACCACTTTGTAAACTGTAAAACCCTTACAAATGGAAGGTATTATCAAGAACTTCAAGCCAGGGTTTATTCTGTAATTACCTGCGAAGCCAAGTTCTTAAACATGGGAGGCTTGCCATCCAATTTGCCTCCAGTTACCTTGATTCGTTGAACATATAATATGGTGTGCGCCCATGGACGCCAGCAGGCCTCTCAAGGAACTTGGGCTCTTCCAGATGTGGGCTTCCTATTTTCCGGCTTTCCAGCGTGATGTTGGCTCCTGGTGGTTGGGATGTGCTGCTAGGCTTGTGTGGCCAGTGAATCGCTCAGGCCTTGTGTTAGGCTCTCTGTCTGCAGTCTGAGCAGTGAGGGCCCCAGGGACCAGGTGACACAGAGTGCATGAGGGAGATGGCCCTTGGAGTCAGTATGGGAAGACTTGGTGTCTCCCCTTCTTTCTTCATTTGGTCATCCACTGATCCAGCCGTCGATTAAATGCTGGCTCTGGGGATGCCTGGGTGGCTCAGTCGTTAAGCGTCTGCCTGCGGGTCAGGTCATGATCCCAGGGTCCTGGGATCGAGTCCCACATCGGGCTCCTGGCTCAGTGAGGAGCCTGCTTCTCCCTCTCCCTCTGCTGCTCCCCCTGCTTGCTCTCTCTCTCTGACAAATAAATAAAAATCTTAAAAAAAAAAAAAATGCTGGCTCTGTGCAGGCTCTGGGCTCAGAGGGACCAGACGTACCCTTGCTGACAAGAAAGCTAATGGGGGCCAGGCATCGAAACAGACTAGAGTGTGAAAATGTGAGAGGCCCTCCAGGGGCCACCTGGGCAGGGTGTTGGCCTGCAGAGGGGAGTGGGGTGTGTCTGTCAGGGTGGGGGCAGAAGGCAGGACAGGCTCCTGGGGAAGGGGGAGGTGGAGCTGGGTCCCGGAAGGTGAGGAGATGAGCAGCCAGGTGGGTGGGGAGGAGAGCCCGGTGCTCTGACTGTCATGCTGCAGGGAGGGACCAGTGATGGTGCCCACGGAAGGGAGCCAGGCAGGACCTGCTGCGGCTTTCGGCCTGACAGTCAGGGCACGTGGTCGGCTGCCGCCTCTTGTGCTTACACTGGATCAGGCACCGCACTAGGGCTTTGCACCTCGTTTACCCACAGCTGGGGCATAGGACTGTGGGGCTCAGCCCTGGCCCTGTGCTTTCTGTGACTTGGTCTAAGTTATATGACTCTTGAGACCTTTGTTTTTCCATTAGTAAGTGGGGATAATAATAGCATCAATCTCAGTTTTCTGAGGTTTAAAGAAGAAAAATGGGGAGATCTTAGGGGAGTACCAGGCATGTAGCAAGTGCTTCATTACGTAAGCGTCAGCAGTATCCTCAAGCCCATTTGACAGATGAGAAAATGGAGGATCAGAGATGGACAGTGAAGGAAGTGTGACTCCTAAACACGGAGCTGGTGTTTGGACTTACCCTTTTCTGCCTCTGCATTCTGGGGTGGTTCTGTGTCAGCTTCCTGCTTGGGAGCTCCAGAAAGTAGTCACGTGAGTGTGGGCAAGGTCCTTAATCTTTTTGAGTCTTAATTAATCTGCACACTGGGAAGAACTCTAATGTAAGTTCCATTATGCAGGGAACTTGTTTTTCTTGATTGTTGTATCTCCAGTTCCCAGAGGAGAGCTGAACACATAGTAGGGGCTTAAGCAACACTTGTGAATGAGTGAATGATCCCTGCTCAGTCTACCACGCTCCTGTGGGCCTCCTTGAACTTCAGGGGGATGGAGAGTCTTGGGGGTGATCTTGCCTGCATGCCTTGGCCCTTCCCCCCACCTCTCGCCCGTGCAGGAAGCATCCCTGGGGGGGGGTGGTGGCAGGCTTTGGAGGGGGCTTTGAGGACTGTAGCCAGGAGCTAAATCAAAGCGGTGATTCCTCCCCATCTGTTGAAATGTTTGCGTTTACACTCCCAGGTAATGGACTTGGGCCGATCCTTGCAGCCTGTGCGTTTGTTTATTTATTATTTATTTATAAATCATAAATCCAGAAAGGATTTCAGGAGGCTTACCATAAAAGATACGAATAAAGTAAAGCTGTTAAAACAAAACAGACCATGAAAAGCCACCCTGAAGAGAGAAGGAGACACATAAATCAAATTCAGAGCTGACCACCATTCCCGGGCCGGTGCCTTCCATCTTGCTTCGCAGGTTCCTGCAGCCCTGGGGCAGGGTGAGGGGACTGGAGCCAGCACGAGAGGCTTTGGGTGGGGATGTGGGCCCGCTGGATGGTGGTGCTCAGAGGAAGGCAGCTTCTTCCAGGGCCGTGTCTTGGCTGCCCTGTGATGAGATCCAAGGGTCAGAGGGGAGGCCAAGGGGCATTTCTTTAGAGGCCAGCCTGGGGGCAGTGGGGTGCAGCAAGGCTCAGGGCACTTTTCTGTAGCTCAGTGTCTCTGCTGCCGAATGTGGGCAATAATACCACGAACCATCCAAGACACTGTGAGGATTACATGCAGTGTTGTTTGGCCCAGGACGTGGCCCCTGGAAAGTGCAGTTGTGAATCTGCCCTGTCTGGGCTGTGGTTCCTGCGCCCCTGCCCGCCCTCGGCTCTGTCCGTACTTACGCTGTCCACAGCGAGCGTGGCCTCTTCATTATTGCTTAAAAACACTTAAGAAGTTCGACACGAAGGGAACATACTTTTTAATTATTTCCCTGCTTGTCTCTGGCCATGCTGTTGTCAAGGAAACCAAAACCTTGGAAAAGCCTTTCAGCCTCCCGGTCGGAAGAGGATACTTGCACAGCGCTTATGTCTGTGGAAGTGGACCTGTGGTTCCGTATCAAACTCTGTTTTTAAAAGCACTGGCTTCCTTCACTTCTTACAGATGGTACCTTTTTGGCCTTTTAACACAAGAGGGAAGGTTGTTGTTGATATTTTCTCTTTCAAAAGAATTGCCTGCATTCTTGACTCATTTCATTCATTCCACATCTGATGCAAGAGTTGGGTGCTAGGGAGTGGGATACTGAGATGGATAGGGCGTCTGACCCTTCCTTGAAAGGCTCCTGGCCTCTGGGAAAGAGAAACGGGTAGGCAGATACTTACAGTGTAGCATCATACCTGCTGTCGTGGAGTGGAGGATAAAATGCTATGGGGCACAAAGGACAGCCCCAGGGAGGGGCAGTGCCAGTGGGAGTCACAAGGAGTCTCAGAGGATGAGTAGTAGTTCTGTGGCAAAGAGATGGAAGAGCGTTCTGGGCAGAAGGAACAGAACGTGTCAAGGCTGGAGGGTGTGGAGGAGCGTGCTGCCACCCAGCAGACTGCAGGGGTGTAGGGTGAGGGTGCTGGGCTGGACTTGTAAAACAAGGGAGGAGGACTGTCTGGAAAAGACTCAGGAGGCAGGAAATCAGGAGTGCGATGCACAGAATCTGTTTTTAGAAGGACTGGCTTCCTTCACTTCTTACACATAGAACCTTTTTGACTCCTCGTGGAGTGCCATGAAGCTGGGAGGGCAGGCTCCTCAAAGCTGTCCTCGTTCTGTTGCACGGGCCCTTGCTCCCTGATGGCTGGAGGCGCGCCTTATAGCTTCGCTTCGGAGGGAAGGGACGCTGCTAACACGTTTTGAATTTAATAATTCGCTTCTGCTGCAGGAGTACAGTGTTTAGTGTAGTGTTTCAGCCAGCATTCCGTAAAACTTTATGATAGTTAAACCCTATCAAGGGCATTGGTTTTATATGAAAAAGATAAATCATTGTTAGAAAAACAGGAGTCTTGTTTTTAAACTGCCCTTGTTATTTTTCTTTTAAAACTTTTGAAAATAATTTTAGATTTATAGAAGAGTTGTCAAATTCAGAGAGTTTCTATGTACCCGTCACCCGCCTTCCCCTCCACTTTACATAATCCTGGTGCATTTGTCAAAACTAAGAAATGAATATCAGTATAACTCTGTTAACTAAACTGTAGAGTTTTTCAGATTTCACCAGTTTTTCTGCTAATGTCCCTTTTCTGTTTCAGGATCCAACCCAGGATTTGATGTTGCATTTAGAGCCCTTGTTCTTTTTTTTTTTTTTTTTTTAAAGATTTTATTTTTATTATTTATTTGACAGAGACACAGCGAGAGAGGGAACACAAGCAGGGGGAGTGGGAGAGGGAGAAGCAGGCTCCCCGCAGAGCAGGGAGCCCGATGTGGGACTCGATCCCAGGACCCTGGGATCATGACCTGAGCCGAAGGCAGTCGCTTAACCGACTGAGCCACCCAGGCGCCCTAGAGCCCTTGTTCTTTTTATTGTTAATGTTTTTGGGGAGGGGGGCGGGGGCAGGGAGCAGACTGAATCTCACCCTTGTTGAATCTTGAGCACGACTCGTGGAAGATTTTTGCCTTAATGAGGCTGAACACACTTCTCATGTGCCAGTTGTCCCCCCCCCCCCAGTTGGTTGCTCTGGTGCTAACCCATCCCCATGCCTTCTCCTTTGCTTGCTGTTTTCCTTCTGGATTGAACCCAGCCAGACCTCTGTTGACCTTTGTGAGGGCTTGGAGTTGGACCTCTCCTCAGCTTCCCCATGTTTACCAGATGAGTGTGTCTTGAGGTGGTGACTAGGAGTGAAGTGTGACCTTTAGTGAGGGAAGGGAGAACATTCTTTGTGCACAGGTGGATGTACAGCCTCAGACAGGAGTCCCTGCTTTCCTTTTGTCCCTTCCTTGGGTCACACTCCTCTCTGCCTTTCCCCCTCTCCCCTCCTCTCCTCCTTCACCGTTTCCATCCTGCTTTCTCGGGCCTTCCACCATGCCCACCCTGCTCGCCTTCTCTTCTCTGCTCTTCCTCCTTGCCCTCCCCCCTTCTGCCTCTCTCTCTCCCTCTCCAGCTCCCATGCCCTTCCTACTTTCCTTTCCTGCAACAGGCCAGTGAAGCTGTTGCCACGGAAACAAGCCCAGCAGAAGCTCTGCTCTGCTTTCTGGATGCTTCTAACGATGATGATGACGCAGATACTGTTGAGTTCTAGAATCAGCTAAGCCCTGGCCTGTGGCCTCTGGAGTCCTTTCATTTTCCAAAGGCCAAACCAGTGCCACAGCTCATAATTCTGTTCAGTAGATGGTCATTTTTGATTTGGAAACTTCAAAATTTGAGTAATCCATTTTCCTGTTGCTCCGGAAGACTGTTTGCAACCAGTGTGAAAAATATTCAGCTGAATTTACTTATATTAACGGAGGGAAAACACCGCATGAAAGGTGGTGGCTCCATAGGCTCCATGATTATCTTAAGTTTCACGTGGGAGGTGGGTCTACACATTTGCTGAATTCTTGAGATGGATGACTGCTTTTAAAGGATGTTGGGGGACAGAGAAAATATAATTGGGGCCCTAAAAAATCTTCAGATACTTAGTTTCACTCAGCAAATGTTTTGGGAGGAGTTGTGGGTTCAAGTCGGGTGCTCCTCCCCAGGGGCGGGGGGGGGCGGGGAGGCTGTGCTTGAGCCACAGAGCTGGGTGCGTGCGCTTGCGCGCGCGGTGCAGCCTGTGCCTTATGGCAGAGTAACTGGCACTCCCTGATATTTGTCAGAGTAATCCAGTGAGTGCAGCCTCGTCAGTTCTGCGGAACAACCCGCATGCCTGCACATTAAGTAGGCTTTGTGGGCCCCTCGGAGGGCTGTTGGCTTCTGGGCCTTTGTGGAGCTGGTTTATAGTGGTGGCAGGCTGTTCCTTGCTGTTTGTTCAGGGTTTGACTTAGGCTCAGCTTGTTGGCATTAGCTAGGATTTGGAGTTTTGCCATTCAGCCAACACCAGCTAATAGCCCAGCAGGGAAGAGTTAGTTCGTGGATTATATTTAAGTTAGTACTTATTCCCAAAGGTAACTTTGCTTAATAAAAACCTTAAGCCTTTATTACTGTGCTTATGGGTATCCTGGCTCCAGGGTGTAAAAATAAGACTTATAAAATCCAAACGTTATTTGTGGAAATGCAAAAACATTTTCATTAATAGAGAGTGTGATAAAAAGCCAAGGCTCTTTCTGTCTGTGCCTAAATGGTCTTGCTGCACTTGGTTCTTTTTATTTTCGTACTCATTCCGAGCTTATTTAAATATTACCCGTTCAGTAGTGAATTTTAAAGGAAGGAAGCTTTGGTGTGTGAATAACTTTACAACTACCCACAGTATTTCTAGTCAGTTGCTGTGACTTAAGTTGATAATGGACCCCACACAGCAGTCACTAATGGATGATAATCTGGAGTGTTTTTGTTATTGTTGTTTTTATTTTAGAAGAAAGATTTGAAATTAGCATAGTAAATCTCTGTGGGATCTTTGCAAATAAAAGAATATTCACGTTAAAAACACTTTCAGGAAAGATGTATGGTAATGAATAAAACATCAGTGAGTGAAAATAAGCGTGTTTAATTATTCAAGTAGAAGTAGTAATTTAAACTAATTATTGCTTGCGGATTTCATAATTCAGTTTTTGTCTTGCAATAATATTTCCTCTGGGCCTCCGGGGCGCGTTGGCGGCTGCGGGAGCAGGCGGGGTCTCTCCCCCTCCCCTGCGGCCGCAGCCTCTGCTGTACTGAGCTGCTTCTGCCCAGCCTCCTTGGTGGCCTCAGTCCCGCCTGGATCCCCCCTTGCACCACCTAATTAAGCATTTCCTTGCTTATCACCTCTGGTTGCTTCAGGAGTCTCAGACCAGTCCTGCCCATGAGTTCTGAGTGTCCTGGGGGCCAGACCCTTGCCTTCCCCCCAGTGTCTTAGGCTTCTTGTCCCTTCCATAGCCCTGGCAGAAGTGACCCTGAGCCCACATCCCCATGTCCCCACTTCACCGTGATGCAAGTCCTTGCTCGTCTGGGCTCCTCAGATTGTCTCCTCTGGATGCCCCCTCCCCCTCCACACCACCCCTGGCCTCCCACTGGAATCTGTCACTTCCTTCTCCCCATAGCTTAGTGCCAGCAGGTTCTTGTGCTCCTTTTAAAAAATGTTTTAATTTTTTCTTGTTTTTGGCTTTTCACTTTGTTTCTAATTCTAAAAGAAAAACCGTTCATATAGAGGAACTGAAAAGTACTGGAGAGTTTAAGAAGCCGGGGCGTGATGAATCACCCCTAACTCACACTGCTGGTAGCTCTCTGTCCTCTGTATGCTGGCGCTGGCCCTTTCCCCCTGGAGTTCTAGGGTGTCATCTTAGCACGGATTCCTGGGAGGGGCCCCACTTCATTCTCCTAGGTGCCTCTTCCTGGGGTGTGACTGCCATTAGAAGGTGCTGGTGAAGTAGTAAGTGCTGGACAGTACTTTTGCTCAATTGTGTGAGGCTTTTAAAAAACCCAGTTTTGACTGCTTTTCTTATGACTGCCTGTGATGGCTTGGTGGGGGCAGAGCTTTCTGTCCCTCTCTTTATTGCACAGATGCTGTCTGGAACAGATCTTGGCAATTCAGGTGAATTATTATTCTACCCCTTGGAAAGTAAAGGGAAAGCTTTCTATTTGTAACTTCTTCCCAAGTGCCCTCTGTCAAAAGGTACTGACGTCTGCTCTCTTGACATGTGATAGCCATCATTACCTCCGTGTAATCACACACCATTCCATCGCGCGCCCAAAAGCTTTCCATCCATCCATCGTGTCACGGAAGACAACCTTTATTTAAGATACTTTTTTCCCCTTTCCTTTGTTATTACTTTTTCCTAAAAAAATAACCCTCTGACTTTACAGGCGTGATCTGGGCAAGTGAGTGACTCATTTCTTTGTGTGATTATTACTGTGGACACGGACAAGACAGGTGGGCCGCGGGGGATCGAGAGAGCAATGAGCTGGCTGTCAGGGGCCAGGAGTCCATGTGTGGATCTGCCGTTCACCAGCTGAGACCCTGAGCAAGTGAGGTCAGCTCTGGCTTTGGTGTCTCATTTGGAAAACACAGAGGTTTGACTGTGATCTCCAAGGCCCTTTTATGCCGAGCGGTTTTGTGATCTCCAAGCTACCTTTAGCTAAATGAGGTAATAAGAGGAGTACAGGTGTCCCTCCCAAGTCTTCCCGCAGAGTTGCTGAATGAGTTTTCGGGATTCTGAATCAGTTTTCTCTCCACGTGACCTCCAGAGGACGTCATTAAGCAGGCAGAGAAGTTAATAACACCTGTGGCCACAGGGGGAGCAAAGCCATGGGATGAAGTAAAATGCCAGGGGGAGGAAACTTAGGCAGCCAACCTTTGGGGAGAGCCACTGGGAGGACACCCTTATGTCACGAGGTTCTTTCCTCCCGGAGGAATCGACAGCTGAGTTTCACTACATGTGTGAACCTGTCTTGAGTAGCTCAGGGCTTGCATATCAAAAGTGCCCAATAAATGGTTGTTGGGGTGAATTAAAATTTCCTTTGTAGATCCATCTGATCCCTCCTGTTTGATTGTAAGCTTCCTCAAGGGGAAGAAACCATTTCTCCTTATTTCATTTGAAAACTTATTTTTAAGAATAGAAGTACACAAATTTTGGTACAAGATTAAAAAGAGGCAAAAAGATGTACAGAGAAAAACGAGTCTCCTTCCCCTCCACCCCATCTGCCACCAGATCCCCTGCCCTGGTTCTGGAGGATCTGTTTCTTACTCATCTCCGCATCTTAGGGAGCACCCAGCCCCCATGCAGGAAGTAAATCTGACTTGGGCTCATTTGAATTAGAATGACCTGGCCACCTTTCCAACCAAAGCACGCATGGCCAAATATCGAGGGAGTGAATTGGACACAAAAGCCTCAGGAATGATTGGGATCAGTGGGACTCCTGGAAGGAGCTGGGCAGGCTTGTCCTTGAGCCGTGGTTATCTTTGGGGTGCCCAGGGAAGGTCTTCAGCCTTTCCCGCCTGTTTCTTGTGAAGTGGGGCTGTCATGCAGAGTCAGCAAGATGGCAGCCCTGAGTGATGCCTGGAGCTTGGCATAGGCACAGGTAACTCTTGCTTCCTTTCCCATGCTTGAAACTGAAGATGGAGAATGAATATGCATCATTTCGAAATGATAATGTAAAATCAATGTGGAGGTGTGATTCCATTAATAGATTAGTGATTAACTCAACTTTTTAGGAGCCCATTTGTTGCCCAGAGTGAAGCTGGCTGGAATGAAGCAGAATTAGAATGGCAAGCCTACTCTTCTAATTGAAACGCACATAAAGTGCCTGGCCCTCAGACTTGCATTGGGATGATTGCTGCGATCAATATTCCGGTTTGCTTGGCCGGCAGCTTCCAGGGAATCAGAATGGATGATGGACCTAGGGAAGCACTGCCAAACGGAGCATTAAGTTAATTCCTGTTGGCCTGGCTTCTGGCTTGCCTGATGAAGGCCCTGAGTAGAAGGATGCTGTGCCAGCATGGACTTTATCTGGTATCACAAGAACTCAAGATGGTCGGCTCCCTGGGATTGAATTTTGGTAGCGATGATGACTCCCATTTGCTGAGATCCCACTATGTGCCCGGTTCAGTGCCTGGCATCGTGTACATAGTGAATTCTCCTGAACCCCCTGAGGTGTCGGTAGCATGCCCATGCTGTGGTCAAGGGGACTCAGAGGGCCTAGGAGCATGCCACTGGCAGGTGGCAGAGTTAGGACAGGAGACCAGGACTGTTTACTTCCAAAGCCCAAGTTCTTTCCATTCTCCCATGTGGCCCCTGAAGGGACACATCAGATGTTGGGATTCTCCCAAGGCTTAGAGGCTCCAGCTCAATCAAAACATGTGGGCCCAATTTCGGAGCAGAGGACAGAGTAGGGAGGTTTGAAGTGCTCATTCTCATTAGAGGTGTGTCCCAGCACTGAGACCTGGAGTGATTGGCTTTGGAGGCCACTTGGATTGTTCAGTATTGACGGTGTGGGCTTGAGTGAGGAAGGTAAGGCGGGTATGCTTCCTGTTCCGGGTACCGAGGCAGGTGTGGGATAATTCAGTGATACACTAAGAAAGTAGCTGCCATCTCCTTAGTGTTCACTATATGCTCACAATTCCCCACTTTCCACAAGTCACTTTTAGGCATTTTCTCTTCATTTTGTAGGTGAAGAAGTTGAGACTGGAGCAGATGGAGTCTGTATTTAGTGTGAAGAGGTGGGAGTTGAATGGGGAAGGCCGTGTGGCAGCAGGGTGGCTGGTACCAGGTCCCTCTCAGGTGGCTTGCCCAGGGTCACCCTACTGCCAGGTGACAGAGCTGGAATCCACACCCCCCAACTTCACTAATTCCTGTCCCTGTGCACCTCCAGAGCAAGTGCCTGCCATATGTGTGCAGCCACCTGCCCATCTTCTCTCTGTCCCCTGGGCTGAGCTCTTTAAGGTCAGGGCTGCAACTTCCTGTGCTCTCTGCCTTACACTGAGTGGTGCTGGATAGCCATTTGTGTCATGAGCGAGTGAATGAATGAATGCATGAATGAATGACACACATGGGATAGAGAAAGAGGGGCAGGCCCAGGGCAGTTGGACAGATGTGAAACATGATTTAAAGATGGGGCAGTAGATCTGTAGCTGCTCCCTCCTTTCTTTGTCTCTCTCTCTCTTTCTTCTGGTGACTCCGAGCCGCTCCCTGGCAGAGGGTTGCTGACCAGGACTGAAGGTGCTGAGTGCGAGGAGCCTGCTTTGTTAACTCCTTGTGTGGGTCAGCAGGATGGTGGCCGCAGTTCCAGAGCAGGGTGGGTTACTCACAGAAGACAAAGTTTGCTGAGGTCCTTCCAGGGGAAGAAGGTTGATGCTGGGCTGAGCTGGCAGTTAGCGTGGTAACAGTAATAGGAGAGTTTCTGAGAGATTAGGTAATGATATATACTCAGCACTCAGACATTTAATTTGCATTGTGTCCTATATTCTGGAAAAGTTGCTTTCCACATTCTTATTGATGTGCTCGCATTTTTTGGGTAATTGTCCTCCTTTGACATGAATAACCCCCCGTTTACTCTCAGGTCCACATGCCTCTCATAGTCCAGGAGGCAGTGAGGAAAAGCTTTTAATTCAAAGCCCTATCCATCTTCCCAACTCAGGAGAGATGGGATTGGAAAGTCAGCTTGGCTGAGATAAGCGTGGCTGGCCTCCTGGGTGGCGGTGGTCAGCTTCTGGATGGGGCCTGCGGCAGTGGTGGGCAGGGGCAGAGGGATGCCTTTAAACTCCTCCACTGCCTTCTTCGGGGTGTCCTTTTGGAAGCTGGTGCATTCCCAGGGCAGCGGCTACTGGTGGCTGCTTATTACATGGAAGCCAGAGAAACCCTTTGGATCACATTGTACCCTGGGAGCTCTGGCTGTGTTCTTTCTGCAGGCTTTGGTGGCAGCTTTCCCCTGAAGCATAAAATTATTAAGAGGAGGAACCACAGTTTTGCACTTAAGGGCCTGAACAGGACCCAATGCCCTGTTTCGCTAGATTGAGTCTGGAATCCCGAGGTTGGAGTGGGGACTCTCCCCTGAGAGTTCGAGGTGCTTGCTGAGTGTCCAGACAAATAAATCGAGATAGGCCTTGGGAAGGATGCTTGGCTGGTGTTGGGAAGCAAAGAGGAAGAGAGCCACACCTGATGGCGTGGGAGGAGACATTTGAGCTGGCCCTGGGGTGAGGGCCAGTGGGGCTGGGAGAGAGGCAGTGCCAGCTGAGGGCCCTGGGAGCTGAGCACAGATGTTTGTTCATCAGGTGCAGGGGAGAGGGCTAAGATAGAGAGTCATGGTAATGGCCTGGGGGGGGGGGTCAGGGCTTTGTGAGGCATGTGGGTGAATATAGAGTTTTTCTTATAGGAACTGGAGCCATGGAAAGTTCCAGAACGGGTGGGTGTGGAATTGGAGGGAAAACCCCTGGGGAGGCCTCCCATGATGCTTCTGTGATATAATCTGGGCCCTGAGGATAGAGCAGATAGGGGTGGGGTTGTGTTAGCCCTGACTTTAGATAGTTCTGCCTCTATCCCCCTCTTTTATTATAAACTCCCAAGGTTTAAGTATAAATGCAGTTAAAATTTTGGGGCTTAAAAATGCCTCCATTTATTGAAAACCCACTTTTACATATATTGAATTCCAATATTGCTCAGCCCTGTGTGGTCGGTGTTAGGGCTGAAGAGACCTGAGATGGGGAAAGATCCACAGCCCAGGCCCCCTACCCCCTCAGTGCCATTCCTTTTTCCTCCAGTCCCACCCCCCGCCTCTCCTCACCCTGCTCCCCCAGTCTCTGAAGCCTAGGGTTGGGGGCGGGTATAAATATTAGGAATATTTACGCAGGTCTGCATGGGATTCAGTGACGCAGCTGAGAACCACAGAGCGTTTGGTGACTCATCAGACCTTTTCCAAACACTTGTGATATTTTGCTGCTCTGGAGGGAGGAAAGTAATTAGCAGTTAACGCTGGTAGATGACGCTGGAAGAATACGCAAACCTTCCCTGCTGGTCTTTTCTGTGCCTCGGGTGTTTTGTGTGTTTTTAAAGCTATGTGAATTATTTTCTTTTTAATAATGTTTGTTTTCTTCTGATTATTAAAATAATGTGTGCTCATTGTAGAAAATACATAAATGCATTAAATAGGAAATAAAATGCATGAATTATTTTTCCATTACAGTCTTATTAAAAATGTTTTGCTTCTGCAAAGGAAATTTGGAGCACTAGACTTATTTTATTTGAGGGGCCTGTTGAGATAAGTCAGATCGATGGTTTGCAGCCTATGCTTTGGGGGCTTCAAGGGCTCCATGGAGATTTTGGGGGGCTGCCTCTGGGGAGGGTGAACTGGGGGCCTTGAGACATGGTTCTCCCCCCGCCCCCCCCCCCCCCCCCCCAGTAGCTCTGCATTGTCTGTCTCATGACCTGGTTTCTTCACATGACTGTCTTTGAGCAAATGGCTCCATGGCTTATCAGGCTGGGGACTCGGTGTTCCGGACCCAGCCTGTAATTTTATAAGTGAGGAGTCTGAGGACACTGGGAGATGTGCCTGGCCTAAGTGACATGGTGGCTTGGGGCTCGTCTTTGTGCTTTCTGACTCTGCATTCATTGCCTTTTGGAATATGAATCAGTTAGAAATATTAGTTAAACTTGAATGTTATTGTTACAAGCTATGTCACCATGCAGAGACCCCCAGGAAGCTGATCAAGGGTCTCTAAAGGGCATGCTTTTGAAGGAAGGGGAGACCTTACAGCAGCTGGTGCTTGAAAAGATGAAAAGTAAAAGCCCCATCATTGCTGTTAGGCACACAAAGGAGGAGAAATTGCTCTGGGTGATCCCTGGTTGTATGAATAATGAGAAGAAATTAAGTAAAGGCCGTGTTTCCTGACACTGATGTATTAGAACATGGAGTAACTTTCTACAGGAAATTGGAACAGGAATCCCTTTAAATTGAATTTGAAGCTGTGAATAGTAAGCCTACATTGGCCCTGCGTGTCCTAATGCGAGTTAAGTAAGCAGTTTCCTGGGTAAGAGTTAAGTACTTTAGGGATACAGGTTAATGCCGAGGCCAACATGGCGCAAGTTAATAAATTGCCTCTCCCGTGTATTGTCTGTGAAGACGCAGAAGAGTAATTTGCTTCCCGCAGAGCTGTGCCAGAATTCTCATACTTATTTTATTAGATTTTTGGCCCAATACATTTGTTCCCTCTCATTGGTTTTGTTGATAATAATTACCCACCTCTCTTCCATCTCCCCATGGATCTCTCTCAATTTTAATTGTTTGCAGTAGCCTCAAAAGTTTACCATTTTATTAAATAGGTGTTTTAAAATAAGAATACTCCGGGACAGGGCCCTTCTGAGTTTCCAGAGGGAGATAGTTAAAGCTCTATTTTTTAAAATGATCTTGGGGACTGCAGCCACTGAGATTAGGAAGAAGCAAGAGCTGCTTCCATCAAACATGTAAGTGCCAATCCCTGGCCTCCGGGAACTCTCTGGGAACCCTTCTGGAGTTTGGATACGCTCAAGGGCCTCCCAGGGAGGATGGAGAGCATAGAACATGGGCCTCCCATGCTGCTTCTGTTTGGCTCTTGACCCTGTGGCCCAGGGGCGGAAGGACATTTATAATAGCAGCCACTACTCATTGAAGACCTGTGGGGCGCCAGACACCATGCCGGGGCCAGCTATACTAGCTCACAGACTAAGAGATTAATTCATTAACAAGGTAATTATAAATTACAAACTGCTGTTTATTGGGAAAGAGAGAAAAATGGCCAGTGGGTAGGGGAGAACCCCTGGAAGATGCCATGCAGGCAGAGATTGGAGACCTGAAGACTCAGGAGTGTGAAGCAGAGGGAACAAGCGAAGGACTAGCATGTGCAGAGGCTGAGAACAGTTTGGTATGGCAAGAAGCAGCATGCAAAGCCAGGCTTGTCCTCAAATTGTCCTTAGAGAAGACGTTTTCTTTATAGTTGAATGGTAAGGAGTTTCTCAGATTATAGCACACCGTCTTAATTCTGGACTACAAACTGTAAGACCTGTGAGCAGGTCTTTGGATACTTTGCCCACCACCTAATTTGTTTGAACCGTTTGCCCACCATGCACGCAGTCTTTGGTAAACCAATTAATGGCAACTTGGTTTGTGAGGGGCATGTGTCTTTGTGCTGGGCTTGAACCTTAGCTCTGTAATTGGGCTTGAACCTTAGCTCTGTAACCTCTTGGTGCCTCAGTTTCCCCATCTGTAAAATAGAGAAAATTGTACAGACAGCCTCAGATTTTCTCAGTTCACAGCGCCCTTTGTGTCACAGTAACTTTTCCCCCATTTTCCAGGCCCATACAAACACTTAGCAGCCCTCTGGTCCCGTTTCCTAAGGTGTTGGGGCCAGACAGTGAGTATTTGGGTCCCAGCAACTTCACACCTCTTGGGCACACACAGGTTCTCAGATGTTGGAGGCTGGTGGGCACTGCCGCCCTCCTTTCCTGTTCCACGTTGGTTTTCATGTGATACTTGTTCTTTATCACAACAATTACTGAAAACCCAGCTTTACAAAGATATGATGTCATTGAAAGAAATACAGAGTGATCTAATGTTGGAATGGTTAAGTACCTCAGCTAGTAGTCTGCATGGTATTAACAGATACTGCTGTGTTTTCTTTAAAAAGTTAAAGTGTCCCTTGGCACCTCTGTGAGTTTGCGGGGCTTCCCTCGGGTGTCGTGGTGCACTGTTTGGGAACTGCAGTGGTATTTACTTTGTGCAGTTTTGTGAAGGTTAAATGAAATGATCCACTACCACTACCCAGAAATGCTCAGGGTAGTGCCCGGTACTAGGTGCTTAGTAATAATTTCTGTTCCTCCACCTCAGAGGTTCCCTTTAGCTGGTATAGCAATGTGTCCTGAGAGTGGGGAAGACACTGATTTTTTTTTTTTAAGATTTTATTTATTTATTTGAGAGAGAGAGCGAACGAGCAGGAGCCGGGGGGGGGGGGTGGCAGAGGGAGAGGGAGAAACAGACTCCATGCTAAGTGTGGAGCCCAATGCAGGGCTTGACCCCGGGACGCCAAGATCATGACCTGTGCCAAAGGCAGATGTTTAACCGACTGAGCCACCCAGGTGCCCTTCATTTTTTTTTTTTTTTAAGATTTTATTTTTTTTAAGTAATCTCTATACCCCATCTGGGGCTTGACCTCACAACCTCAAGACCAAGAGTTGCCTGCTCCTCTGAGTCAGCCAGGCACCCCAGGAAGACACTGATCTTGAGGATGCCTAGAGAGAGGGTGTGGTAATGGGAAAATACAGTATTTTTAAAATCTGTTTTAATAGGTGATTTTAAATATGTATGTAAAGCTAAGTTAATAAGTATAAATATAGATGTTTGATTATTTCTTCAGTATCTCTACAAGTATACGTATTCAAGATGATCTGTAGCCTTTTTGTTTTGTTTTTAATCTTATTATTGGAAAAATAAGGGAGGTCCCTGTGGTTTGCCTTAGATTTGGGATATTAACAAAGGGGAGAGTGGTTTGTGTTGATATTAGCAAAGGGGAGAGAGGTTGGTGATTTAGGTAGGGATCAGATTGTGAGAGGTCTCTATGACATGCTAGGCCTTAGGATTTTTTTTTTTAATTTTATGTATTTATTTGACAGAGAGATAGAGAGCACAAGTAGGCAGAGTGGCAGGCAGAGGGAGAGGAAGAAGCAGGCTCTCCGCTGAGCAGGGAGTCGGATGTGGGGCTCGATCCCAGGACCCCAGGATCATGACCTGAGCCGAAGGCAGCCGCTTAACCAACTGATCCACCCAGGCGCCCCTAGGCCTTAGGATTTTATTCAGAATGAAGTAGAAAAAGCCATTGACAGTTTTAAATTAAAAAAAATGAATTAACTTTATCGAGAGGTGATTTACATATAATAAAATGCACCCATTTTCAGGGTACAGTTGGCTGAGTTTTGACAAATCTCTGCACTTGTGCATACCCCCTCCCTTGGTCCCATCAAGATGGAGAACATTTCCACTACCCAGAAAGTTCCAAATGTCCTTTATCAGTCTATCTCTTCCTTCCAGCCCCCCAGCCCCAGGCAACCACTGATCTGCTTTCTGTCACTACAGATTAGTTTTGCCTGTTGTAGAATTTTATATAAAATAGAATTATACAACATGTAATTTTCTGGGTCTGGCTTCTCTCACTTGACGTAACGTTTGTGAGGTTTATCCCTGTTGCTGTATGCGTCATTCCTCTTCATTGCTGAATAGTATTCCGTTGGGTGAAAAGACCATACTTTCATTTATCCATTCTGGGCTTGATGGGCATTTGGTTTATTTCCAGTTTGGAGATATTAGAAATAGTACTCTTAAAAAAAATATTTATTTGAAAGAGAGAGTGCAAGCAAGTTAGGGGAGGGGTAGAGGGAGAGAATCTTCAAGCAGACTCCCTGCTGAGCACAGAGCCTGAGGCAGGGCCTGATCTCAACCCAAGAGATCATGACCTGAGCTGAAACCAAAAGTTGGACACTTAACTGACTGAACCATCCAGGTACCCCTAGAGATAGTACTTTTTTGACCACTTGTGTGGACCTTTGCTTTCGTTTCTCTTAGGTAAGTATCTGGGAGTGGAAACTGCTGAGTTGTGTGGTAAGTATATGTTCAACTTGGTAGGAAACTACCTGCTTTGAGCAGGGGTGTGACGCTTCTTTATTTACATCTTTAAAAAGTTCCTTTGTCTCTGGATGGAGAAGGGGCTGGGCTAGAAGCAGAGAGAGCTGCGATTTGGCTGTTAGCAGTGTCAGGCAAGTGAGGCCAGTGGCTGGAGGGGGATGACAGAGGGGCAGTGTCTGGCTCTGAGGGATGGTTTGGGGACAGAATGGCTGAGGCTTGGTGATAGATTGCATGATGCTGGGAGTCACAGGTGACTCTAGGTGCCCCGGACAGAACTGGGAAGACCCAGGAGGCTTTGGGCCTGTTACTTCATTTCTCGGAGGCTCATTTCTGTTCTGCCCAGTGGCACTGGAAAGTAAATGTTAGTTTTGTTTTCTAAACAAGAAAAGGGGAGGAGATGCTCAGATGGGGGGCAGGCAGCTAAAGGTGTCTAAGTGGAGGTAGGAGTCACGCTGGCTGCATACATGTGGTGGCTGCTGGGAGACAGTACTTGGGTCACGCACATTTCTGTACAGTCTTTTAAGCAAAGCCATGAACAGTTAATTTCCTCTGGCCTACCTTTTCAAAGATGTTTATATAGCCAGCAGTTTTGGAAGATTAGAGATAGTGTTTGCATTTGGAGTGAATTTACTTGTATTCCAAGAATAAAGACAGTGTTTCCCTCCAGGAGAGAGGTTGGGCAGGTTTATTGCAGCCCCTTATCTAAGACTGGGGCTTCCTAACGTCAGGATTTCCCTCCTATAATGCATCCCACTCTGTGCAGGTCACACCTGGCCTTCATCGAGTCACCCTGGGGGAAGGGGGACTTGGAACCCATGCTGCATTCTTACTCTGGCTACTACTGTTGCTCTAAGTGATAATCTGTTTTTTGTCTCTGACCCGGGAGTCTCATGTCTTCTGCTGGTATGTGTAAAACTGTGACAAACTAACTTGCTAGGTGACTAGCAGGGTAATCTCAGAGCTTACAGTTTTTTTTTGAGAGAGAGAGAGCAAGAGAGCACACGCTCAAGGGAGGGGTAGAGAGAGAATCTTAAGCAGCCTCCACGCCCAGCACGGAGCCCGATGTGGGGCTCAGTCTCATGACCCTGAGATTATGACCTGAGCCGAAATCAAGAGTCAGATGCTCAACCGTCTGAGCCCCCCAGGCGCCCCATAGCCTCTGCAGTTCCTGATGATGGCTCTGGGCTGCCTTAGCACCGCTGGCTGTAAGGCCTCCTCCCTGCCCTGCCGCTGCTCTTTCCTTCTGCATCTCTGTAGATGCTGCCCACATCCTTGTTGAGTACCTGTTAGTGGCAGCTCGAGGGTTAGGAGACCGTGTGAATAAGACACATAGGGTTTCAGTCCTCACAGAGCAAATGTTGTTCAGCCTTTGCTGTTCTGTCCATTGCTAAGTTGTGACTTATCTACTCATCTTACTTCATCCTCTCTGTCATCACTGCCATTTGGTCTGTCTCTGTGGGATATGTATCTTCATGGTTGTTGCAAGAGCAAGAGTCGGTACTGGGGAAGGGCCTGGTACAGTTCCTGGTAAACAGTAGATATCCAAATGATGACTGCTGTTGGTATTTATGTTATTGATTATTGTAAAGTCTGATTGTTGCTCCTTGATGTAAACCCTTTGTTTTTGCCCCAGCCCACAGTATGGAATGTGGCCCAGAAAATACAGGATGCAAGCTAAACCCTGTTTCACCCTCCCCCTGTTGCTGGTCGAATCACCAGCCATCTTCCATGAGCCTGAACTCTTCCCAGTTGGTCTGGTTGCTGTTCCCTAAACATGACACATCCCTCTATGCCTTTGTCTTTTCCTTCCTTCTCTTTCAGTCAAAGTCCTATTTATCCCTTAGGACTCAGCTCCAGGATCCCCTTGTCTCTGTACCTTCCTTGAGATTGCTTTTCTCCCTTATTCCAGGCTGCCATAAACTGCAGCACGGTCCACCTGACCTGCCTTTGTACTCACTGGAAAGGGACTGCTGGGCCATGTGACCCTAGGGAGCAGCACAGTGATGTCACGGATTGTGTGTGATACTCTGATCTAGCAGGCATTTGGGGCTTACGTGTATGATCTCATACCTTGGCAGCCACGAGCTGCTTGATGTGAACTGAAGGGAAAATGCCATGCTACCCATCCCAGGGAGAGTCACCCTCACCAGCCCTGGTCCGGAGGACCCATGCTGGCCCAGGGGTAAGATCTGGGCCAGCGACTTGGAAATCACATTGTTCCCCAAAGCCTGTGACTTGGCAGCATCATTTAACCTTGGAGGAAAGAGTCCCTGCAGGACAGTCCAGCTACACCGGACAAGGGGGTGAGCCTCGGTGAGCCAAGCCTGAATCCTACCCCTGTCCCCCTTCTCTGTGGGCCTAGGGAAACAGGCCTACTTAGCACCAGGGCTGTTCTATGGGTGCGTTCCATGGCCAATTCTTGTGCTCATAGCCTCACCCATCTGTTACCTGTGGGCATTTCCCATGCCAGACCAGCACTGACACCAGCTAAGGGAGGCAGCAGCCATACCTCGAGGAGCTCTTAGGAAAAACACTTAGCACGTGCCAGTGCTTTCCATACTTCAGTCTTCCAGTCACTCAGTGAGGTCAGGAGAGAGTACCTCAGGCCTGCAGAGCTAGAGGTGGAGCAAGGTTTGGGGCCAAGCTCTTTCCCACGACCTGGGCAACCTCCCCTGGAAGGACCGGAACAGCCAGTCTATTGCTCCAGCCACCCCCTCCCTGCTCCGAGGCTGCTTG
Source organism: Phoca vitulina (assembly GCF_004348235.1). Taxonomy (NCBI): domain Eukaryota; kingdom Metazoa; phylum Chordata; class Mammalia; order Carnivora; family Phocidae; genus Phoca; species Phoca vitulina. The sequence goes on from NW_022589710.1 coordinate 67,083,327, forward strand.
CTGTGAGCCATTTTTCCCCTGCAGGGAAGGAAGAGCTGCCTGAGTGTTACCTCCTCTTGCAGATAGGGGTGCTAGAGACCGAGTCTTTTCCTGGTTGACTGCCAGTGAGGCATGGAGAGTGAGTCAGGAGCACGTCTCCTCTACCTTGATGCTGTGTGATGTGTCTGCATGACAGACACAGAGCCTTGATCCCATTTTCCGCCCGACTTCTCGCTCACTGTGGTGACCCTGAGCTGTTCCTGGCCACTGCTCTCCACCTTCCGTCACCTCCGTCATGGATGGGCTCATCATGGTGACCGATTCCCCCCGCACTGGCCTGGATGCTTAGGCTCTGTGCATGTTCTATTAGATTGGCATGAAGGTCATTACTGATGTCCTTATGACCTACTTTCTCACTGCCCATGATTTTGTACATTGTACACACGGCTCCCCCCGCCCCCCTACTGACTTTCTGACTTCCATGCATGTATAAAATGGAAACATTTGAACCCTGGTTATGGTAGTCTTAGTCAGGAGGGTAAAGGGCAGGTTCTATGGGTTTACGGGACAGCCCTGGGGTTCACCCTTGGGCTACGATTAGTGAGTGGAAGTCTCCTCCCCCTCAGATGGGCCCACAGGGTGGGGCAGGAATGGGGGCGTCCTCACACCCCCCGACTCACCCCATTGCCTCTTCTCTGTTTTCTTGGGACTCTGGCCTTCAAATGCCACACTCTAAGAAAGTTCTGTTTCCCTTCTCCTTGGGGGCCTTCTGTCTGTGGCTTCTTGGGCTCTTCGTCTTCCCACCTGCCTCTCACTTCCTTCCCCTGCTGTCTGCCCTATAATGTGATAGCCTTCTCAGGGAGTCTTCAAATGAACAGTTTTTAGAATTGTTGAAAGCTCTGTTGGAAAACAGAAAAGGCTATTTCATGGGAAGATGATGACCTTATTAACTATAATTAGGCAATTCACAGAGGTTTCCAATATAGTCCAGCATCTTGCCTTGTTGAAATGGGGGGAATATTCTGTGGTAATGTCTTTGGGGATGTAATAGTCTTTAACACATTACCAGTTTAATTTCTTCTAGAAGGTTTGGCAGCCTGGCGTTTTCATTTAGAAAGCCGAGGTATAGTTTTACAGACATCCACATTAATATAATAATTACAATTTTGAGCAAGTAATTTCAGACACTGACATCAAGAGTTGTTTTTATAGCTGGAGGAAGATCTCGGGTAAGGAGGTGGAACCTCACATCTAATCTCCCACGAATGGCGTGACATTGCAAACACAGGCAGTTCACGTCCCTAGGCTAGGCTTTGTATTTTGGGCCAGGCATGTAAATGCGCAGAAATTCTTCCTGTGTTAAATCCTCTGAGAACAGGCATATTCGAAGTTAATGGGGAATTTTCTTCTCTGAAGAGTTTTGCACACACCAGCCCATGTTCTAAAATTTCTCCTGGCTCCTCATGTCAGGTGCCCCATGCACTGGGGCTGTGTGAGAAGGCAGCTGGGAGTGGACAGCACCCTTGGCACCCCAGGAGTGCCTCCCTCACCCAGCTGTGTTGCCTGGACCTCTGAGGGCACCTGGAGGCTTGGAAGCTGCCACCTCCTGGGCAAGCAGGCCCTTCCTGCCTCCATGGTCCCAACCTGCCCGAGGTGTCGGGCCCCTTCCTCCCCCACCTCCGTTTGATAGCTCCGGCATCCCAGCCCACAGCAAATAACTTGGGTTTGGTGTTTTACCCTTCTCTCGTGAACATATTTTTTACAGTTCTCTAAGCATTGTTCGTGTATCATTTTGGATCCTGTTTTTGAAACTTAATCTCTATCCCTATTTTTATAGCCTTCAAAATAGTCATCATCTTTCATGTGGTTGTACCACAATTTACTAAATTGCATCCCTATTGCTGAACACTGAGGTTTGTTCCAGCAGGTTTTTTATTGTTGTTTTATAGGCAAGACTTCAGTGATCATCTTTATGTACATAATATTTAGCTTCTGTGTAGTTATTTTCTTAGGCTTGATTCCTAGGGCCGCAATTACTAGCCAAGACCAAGTACAACTTTTTTTTTTTTTTTAAATAAAATTTTTCTTATTATGGTAATAGTATTTAGAAAATAGAAAAAGGTAGAGAGAGGAAAATCAAGATGGCCAGGTTCCCATCATGCCATGTTCACCACTATGTCAGCTAGGAATGTGCTAGGCCGCAAATAACAGGAGACCCCCTGAGCGCTGCTTAACAAGGTGGAGGCTGACTGTCTCCAGGGCTGGTTCCTGGGTGAAGCCATGCCTAGCTGTTTGCCTCCCTCTGCCTTCTCGTCCCTGGCCGTGTCCTGCCAGCCCCGTTCCTCTTCCTCCTCTTCATCTCACCCCCCGGGCAGCTTTACCCCGCCTCTCCACTGCCTCTCCCACCTCTTCCACTGGGTGAGCCTTTTTATTTCTGCCTGCTTTTGGTCCTCAGAGAGCATCTCATGCATTGGGGGCCATTATAGTGAGATATTTACTTCTTTTTTTCCCTGCCTATCCTGCATTTGCAAGTGCCTGTTTGTGACATACATTCGGCCAAGGCTGAAATTTTAGCAGTGCTAAGGCGGAGAAGAGAAGAGTGCACCCCAGGACTAGGAAGGAGCTCATCTTTCTTTCTAATGGGATTGTCGTCTTTTATCCTGTGTTTCTAGTCCTGCCAGGTCCCTTGGGTTAGAAAATATCCTTTGCTCTCTGCTTGGTTCTCTTACACCAGGGGAGGGAACAGAATCTCCCCGGGGCCTGTCAGTTCCTTTGATTAGTCTTGCAAGGGGAAGTCTGTCAGGCGCCCACTGGGTGTAGGGGGACTGTGAGTGCAGGCATTGCCTTCAGGGAGCTCCCGGAAGAGGAGAGGAGACGGAAACACCATTACTGTTAGTCACATAAACCAAGCCAAGCGGGCATAGAAATGAGTGATTTGTGACTTACTCTAATCCTACTGAAAATAAAAGGTAATAAAAGACTCCCATGGGCCCACCACCAGATTAAACAGTCACTAATATTCTGCCATATTTGTGTTAGGTCTCTCTGTTTTGTAAGGAGTAAAATATTGCAGATGTAGCTAAAGCCCTGACTGCCTCCCTCCCCAGCAATGGCTACTGTGCTGAGGTTGGGGGGTATGCTTTTGAACGCTGACTACTGTGTTTAACCATAAACAGTATGTAATACTAGCTTCGTATTTTAAAGATTTATAGGAATGTTACCACACTCAATGTTCTTTTGTAATTTGTAAAACACGAAACATGCTTTTGCAGATTTTCCACACACAGACACATCTGTCTATCTGTCTGGAACATTCATTTGTAGCGGCTGTGCAGTATTCCTCTGTGTGGATAAACTAGAGTTTATTCATTCCCCCACTGGTTGAAGGTTAAATTGTTCTTACTCTTTTGTCTCTTGGAAATAAGATGGCAGTGAACATGTGTTCCACTTATCTACCTCCGTATAATAAAGCCCCTCTGAACTTAGTAACTTCAAACAGTAATGTGTATTTTGTTTATGAACCTGCAGTTTGGGCTGGGCTTAGTAAGAAGAACTCATCTGCGTTCTACTTGGTGTCCTGTGGGGCGGCTGGAACCTGTTCGCTGCCATAGCTGAGGGTGCTTTTGCATGTCAGCCGGGTCCCTAGCTGTGCTGTTGGCTGCAGCACTGCACGTGGCCTCTCCGTGTCGTCTGGGCTTCTTCACAACAGGGCAGCAAGAGAGTCAGGCCAAAACTGGATTGTCTTTATGAGCTAGCCTCAGAAGGCAGGCAGCATCTAGAAGCAAGTCTCGAAGGCTGGCTCCCATTTAGCGGGAGGGGAACTGGGACCCACTTATAATGGATGGGCATCACAGAGGGTGCACGCTGTTTTAAAACCAACACCCTTAGGTGTGCCTCCTTGTGTGCACCTGTGGGAGGCTCTCAGACCCCTCCAGGTGCGCACCCTGGTGTCCAGGTGGCATGTGGCCGGGTTGCTATCCTGGGTGTTTGTTCCGCTGACGCCACCACAGTACTTGAGTTCCATTTCTTCACACCCTCTCCTACACTTGCTGTTATGGATTTTGATTTTTGCCCCTCTGGTGGGTGTGAAATAGGATCTTGTTGTTTTAATTTGCCTGCCCACTGGTGAGTCCGAGCTCTGCGCCGCCCTCCTGGGATGGTGTTGGATTCCCTTTTCCAGCTGGTTGCCCTTAAGAAGACAGAAACGTCAAAGTGCTGTTTTTTGGCTTATGATGTCAATTTTTCAAGAGAGAAGTGGTGAGTATCCCACAGAGTTTATTGCAAACTATTATGAAGACCTTGGAGTTCTATTGGTATGACTCACTTATGAAAAAAATATGATTTCAGTAACTGCAGGCTGTATCTGTAATGTGATGGATTTTCATTTAATCTCTCACCTCTCTGTAATTTGCCCAATTTAAAAATGCCCCGAAGCTTGCTTTCTCCTTGTCTGGGAGTCCTGTTCTTGCTATGTGTTATCACAATAATAGTAATAAGAAATGGTGCCAATACGTGTCTCTCTTCGAGTTCTTGCTGTCTCCTTGGTCATTTAATTACTTCTGGTACTGATTTCCCCCACTCCGGTCTCCTGCTGGAACAGTCTTTGCAGGAAGCTTCCAGGGAGAATGCCATCCTGAACTGACTTGCTGTCAGGGGTCGGCAGGCCCTGGGTAAGGAGGCTCACCTGGACCCATGAGCTGCATTGGGGTACCCTCTGGGCCTCATGGCACCCCTTTGCTCAGTCACATCTTGTTTAGTGACACCACGAGGTCACAGGGGGCAGTCCATCACCTTCAGGTGTGGCAACAAAGCCTCGTACCTGGGAACATTCAGGAAATATGCACTGAACCAAATAATTCAAAATGCTTAGTTATAATGATCAGTCTGACCTATTGCCTCTTAAAAACCTCAGGAAAAAGACCATGTTTGACCACGAGTTTTAAAAATGAATTCATAAGCTTTCCTTGAAAAGTGAACTTTTGGCTACTTTTAAATTTAATCAGGTTCTGTCTGAACACTCTGTGCGTGGCTTGCTAGAGAACATTATCTTCTCTGCCACTCTGTGAAGGGGTGTTCGGCTTCTTATCTGTGTTTAGAACCAGAGCCTCTGCTGTGGAAATGAAGCCTCGTCTGTGTACCGAGAGTCAGCTCAGACCCTCTCCAGATGTTCTGGAAGCAGCCTCTGCATCCAAACCAGGGCCCTGGTGAACCAAGTGCGCTGGCCAAATCTTCTTGATTGGGTGGGTGCAGTATGTTCCCCCCAGTGTCGCGGGTGCCTTGCAGTGGGGGCATAGGTCACTCCAGGAAGTGCAGGGGGATCATTCGCTCAGGCCAGGCTCGTGGCTGGTTCTGGGGAGGCTGGTGACCGGTGTTGCGTCACAGAACAGGGGGGACAACCAGTGCTGCCACTGCCCGTGTCACCGGGCTCTCCCTGTACCAACCAGAGTGGGTATACATGAGGAATTCATTATCTCTTGTTCTCAGGGGAGGAAGGCTTTGGGATGTGTTCATTTCCTCTTTCGTGGAAAGCTGCTAGGTCGGCCCAGGCTAGTTGGGCACGGCCTCCTAGGCTGGCGGAGTGGGTGTCCCTGAGCCCAGGCCCTGTCAGGGCCATACCACGTAGAGGAGCCAAGCTGCAGGGCCTGTGGAGTTTCCACACCACGTTCTAGGTGCCAGCGAAAGTGTAACGGGGGCAGGGCATTAGCTGCACTTCTGTGACAAGTTTGTTCACGGCCTAACAGTCTGTATAGTATGTAAACAAACACTAGCACCTGGTATCCTAATCAGACCTCAGACCTCATTTGCATATTGAGAGTTTGCAGGACATACTCTTTGCTGTTGGGGACCTACCCACTGACCCCAGGGTGTTTTGTCTGATGACCCAGATGTGACTGCCTGTGCTTAGCCAAGGGGCCCTAACCTCCTCTGGGGTCCTGAAGGTGAGGACTCTTCCAGCTGCTTGGTGTCTGGGCTGGAGCATCCTGGGCCTCGGGGGCCAGAGCTTGGCTTCTGGGATCAGCCTTTCCTGGTCAGGGTCTTGGTTTCCCAGTCAGTGAGATTCAGGAGTTGGGCTGATCTCAGGGCTCCTTCCGGCAGCGGCTGCCACCCTCACCAGCTAGGGAGCATCTGCTAGGGACCAGACTCTGTTTGGCGTCTCACAGTCACGCAGAGCAAGAATTTAATCATTCCGTTGTACTGATAGGGAAACTGAGCCCTGACAAGCTGATAGCTTTCCCTGCACACATGCTTCTTCTGCCTGCCCCTCATGGTGAATGATCCCATTGCCTGCTTGGTGACTCCCCCCCGCCCCCGCCTGCCGTCCTCTTGTCGGTTGTATAGCCTGTGGCTTCCCTCTGAAGAGCCTCTTGGTCTGTCTCCTTCAGTTTTCATTGGTACCTCCTTGGTCCGTGCCACCGCCCTTTTGTACGGCAGTCTGAGAAATGTTCTTCCCTGGCCTCGCCCTTCCCCGCTAGGCAGCCCGAATCAGCATGTCGCTCACTAGCCTCACAGCCCGCGGGGCTCAGGATCAGGCCTGCCCTCCTCGGTGTGATGCTTGCCTGTCTCCAGCCCGCTGCCTTCAGTGTGCCCATCCGGGGGCCCCCATGGGCCTGAGCTGTGACAGGGCGGGGCTGGCACTCATGCTGACCAGTGCCCAGCGCGGGGGAGCCCTGTAGCAGATACTAGGGCGTAGCTGTTGGGTGAATGTACAAATGTTGCCGTAGGGTGTACAGCTGAAAATGAGGGAGATGGTGATTTGGACTCACATCTGTTAGAGTCTAAAACCTCTACTCTTTCTGCCCCTCCCACTGATTACTGAATTCTTGACAGGGAGACATACCCAGGCCGAAGCCTGACCTGTCTATTTCACAGTAAGTGTCCCTGGCAGCCTGGCGGGCCCATGCATGAAACCCATTAGGCAGCACTATCGCAAGTCGCTGATGGTGGGAAGGGCCCATGTCAGCACGCACTCGGCAGGCTGTCATGACGGCCTGGTCAAGTTTTTGTTTTGAAGGACTTCTCAAAAATGACAGGCTTCATTTCAGGGGTCTTTGTTAATCTAACGGTGTTTCCGGGCTGAAACATGTGGACTGTTTACCAAAGCTCTTGCATATAATGAGCTGGGGGCAGAATTAAAATGATTTCAGCTTTGTTTCAGGCAAGAGTATGTAGCCAGAGAAGTCATCTGAGGGGAGGAGCCCTCAACATGCACCAAGGGACATCCAGGCGGGGTCAGGGTTAGACCCCGAGCCTTCCAGGGGCTCTGTGCTGACATTTCCGCCCTGAGCTGGATTTGCATAAGCACAAAACGAGTGTATGGTTATTCTTGGCACGGTGTTATCGTGTATATGCATTCCGCAGCTTCGCACGGGGCAGTTTAAAGAATTAATAGATATGTCCTTTATTTCTCTTTCTCTATGAGCCAGTGCTTGGAATTAATTTTTTCTGGCCCACTAACTCTTGTGGTTAAAAGTACAAATTAAGCTTTCCGGGAGAATCCATCACAAAATTATTGAAAAGTCAGTGTGGAGAAGATAATGGGCTCTATATTGGGTTATGTCTATAGGGTTATTGTTTTCTGCAATTACACTTTTCTTTGTTTTTCTTCTTTCGTGCTTTGGGAAATCAACCCGAGAATGGGCTTCCAACTCAGAAGAGTTATTGGCTATTTTTCCCAAATGGGATTGCCCTTCCAGAGAACAGTGGGCATCTATTTGACAACAAGTTATAAATTTGTGCTCCAAGTTCTCTGAAGAAAGCATGAATCTTAGACAATGGCGCTGTGGCACTGTATTTCAGCGGGCGTGTAGAGCTGTCAGAAGTCCATAAAGTCCTCAGGCACCAGCTTGTACCCAGCCAGCATTTGTCAAGTGTTCTGCATGTACTTTTTTCAGGATTAGAAGGTGGATTACAGTGAGTTCTCCATCGCTTTTCACTCTGCAACTTCCCAGTGCCCCCGAGCCTGTCGTCGTGCGAGGTCTGTTGGAGCCCCAGCCCCCTGGAATGAGTGCCCGCCCCACGCTGTCTCATAGCATCTCTCCCACTGAAGGGGAAGAGCCTCCATGCCCCATTTACCAGGACCTGCTAGGTGCCAGGTGTGGGGCCGGGTGGTAGGGCACATAGAACGAAAGATGGTCCCCTGCCCCGGAGATGCGGCCGGGTGTGGCTGCTGCCCAGTCGTCCCTGCTGTCCGCGTCCCAGACCCTAGGAGACCCTGCCGGCTGTGTCCATAGCCGGCTGTGCCCGCTCCTCTAGCTACTGCAGTGGTAGGCAGATCTTAAACACCAGTCCAGCACCCAGTGTCTTGCCTAAAGCCCTCCAAAGGCTCCCCTCTGTCTCCAGAATAGAGCCCAGATCCCTCAGTGTGCCTCTGAGGCCTTCTGGGGCCCTCCTCTTCACCTCTCGTGCTTCATCTGAGTACTTCCTCCTCCTCCTTTTCCCAGGAAGCCCCCGCCCCAACCCCCCAGGCTGGGTCAGGTGCCCCCTCCCACTGGCCCCTAATCTTCTCCCTCACAGCGCTTATCTGTCACCTCGCAGACTGCGTCCCATTTGTAAACCGTGGCACAGGGATGCATGGCTTTGCTTACTGTTGTATCCCCAGCATGATCACAGTGAGCGACACGCAGTAGGCGCTTTGTAAACATTTGTGGAGTGACACACAGTTCCCCGGAGGAAGGAGCTGTCTCTGTGGGGCCGGCCTCCCACTGCGGTGCAGGTGACGGCCTTGGCAGCTGTCAGCGTGTTAATGGAGGTTGCCAAGGCACGGGCTGGAAGTGGCACGTGGTGAGGGATGTGCGCGGGGGCCCCAGTCATCACTTTCTTTATTAAACTGGTCCTGTCACTTGACATCCTTCACCACTGAGGGAAAAATAGCCGGTTTCAATGTACAAGTTCAAGGGTGTCTGGGCTGCCGCTGCCCGTGAGAAAAATGACTTCTGGCCAGAGCACTGGGCCTGGTGGGGCTGGCCGTAGGCCCGCACTGAGGGGCTTCCTTCACTGCCCCCACACACCCCGTTGTAGGGACAGGGACCCCGAGGTTGGAGAGGAGGGGAGGGGCTGCAGCGCTGGCCACCTGACCTCTAGTCTTGGCTCCTTCGTCATCCCTGCTAGTGTTCTGGGCGGGGAGAGGGAGGGCCAAGCAGGGGAGAGGCGTGGGGACTGGGGTGGGTTACCTTGTAGGACGGCCAGCTGGCTCTTGTGACTTGGCCGTTCCTCACTCTGGTGCTCCTTCACCTGGAGCTGGAGACTGCATCCTTTCCTTTCTCAGGGAAGCCTGGGTCCCTGGGGAGTGCTCACCGAGGCCACTGTCCCTTTCCAAGGGAACATCTGTGGTGTGCTCTGACCAAGGCATAGCCACTGGTGCATGAGAGCGTGGCGTCCAGAACTCTGAGTGTGTGCAGTGCCCGCGGTGAGACTGACGGCCGTGTGGTGACCATCTTGGGTCCCCCGACACAGGCTAGGTGCAGGTGCCCTCTGCCTCCAGACAGCAAGGGTGGCCTGGGAGGTGGGGGGCCCTGGAGGGGCAGGAGGACCTGAGCTCGGGCGCCTTCCCCACCGCTCCGTGTGTGTGTGTGTGTGTGTGTGTATGTCGCAAGGTGGGTCAGCATGGTGTCCAGGGTCAGGTGGCCTGGGCGCTGGGCCTACCTTTGCCACTCACTAGCCATGTGTATGGGCCACCATCTCAGCCTTTCTGGGCCTCAGTTCCTCTATCTATGGACAGGGTAGTTCCTGAGCGTTGAGTGCTTAGCCCTGAGCTGGTCACTCAGGCCACTGACTGCGGGTCTGGCCTGTTAAGCCTCACTAGGCAAGCAGACCCTTCCCTCTTGCTTTTCCCTTGGAGGTGCCCTACCTGGAGCTGCCCCTGTGAGGAGCCATCTCACTTCTCTAATCAGAAGGATATGTAGATCATTCTTTTTTTTTTTTTATCTGATACTTCTTTCAAAAGTACAGTACCTTACTTAATTTTTATTCTACCTTGAATGTAACTTTAATTTAGTTGCACATTCATTTTTAAAATCTCATATGTATTAATTTCATGATATTGGTTTGTTTTTCTTCTTACCTTTCACGAAGCAATATTACTGAGCTTTCTCTGGCGGCTCTGGCACTGGAGTCATTGTGGTCCCCCGGGCACTGTGAGTCATCTAATGTAGTTTTCCAGAGCGTGTCAGCTTCACTTCCGTCTCAGTCATTTCAGACCCGCGCTTCCTGAGTCAGTGTGTGGTGCGGCCACTGGAGACTTTGTACCTAGTGCGGGTGTTCATTTGTAAAACTTCGGAACATTTTGTTTCTCCATTTGTGTTTTCTTCCCTTGGCTTTGATCTGTGGCTGCAGAACAGGACCCGTCCCCACCCTCTGCCCTCAGCTGTCTGCTCTATCAAAGGAGGTCCACCCCCTTCTAGAACTCTGACCCTCAGCTTGTCACCAGCAGCTTTTCTCCATGGGGACAGGGGGAGCTCTTGGGGCAAGACAGCACAGCAGGGGCCAGCTTGCCATGAGGAGGGGGGCACTTCATGCACTCCCCACTTGGGGTTGACGAGAGACTTACCTTGCAGCAGCTGAGTGGGACCTGGAGTGGAGGGAAAGAGAAGGAGCCATCCCTTCCAGTCCCAGGGGCTCAAATGGTTCAGGATATATGTCTCTCCGTCTTACAGGAGAATTCACTGTTTATCTGTCAAGATGCCTGTTATAAACAAGATCCCAGTGGCTTGGGGGAGGCCTACGCCGCCCTACACATACAGCCTTTGAGAGCCTCAGAAAATCAAGGATTCAGTCCAATAATATATATGAAATGCCATGTCTCAGTCTGCCTGGGCTGCCATAACAAAACACCACAGACTGTGTCGCTTACATAACAGAAATTTATTTTCTCGCTGTTCTGGAGACTGGAAGTCCAAGATCCAGGTGCCAGCAGGTGGCAGGAGCCTGGTGAGGTCTTTCCCCTTAGGGAGCAGATGTCTCCCTTCCCACTGTATTTTCACATGGGCTTTTCTCCCATGTGGAGCGAGGGAGTGAGCAAGCTCTCTGGTGTCTCTTACTGAGAACACTAATATCAGATCAGGGCCCCACCCTTATGACGTCATGTAACTTTAATGACTTTCTTAGAGGTCCCTTCTGAATACAGCCATACTGTGGGTTAAGCTTTCAGTATGTGAATTTTGGGGGGGATACAGTTCAGTCTATAACACATGTAGTACATCGCCTGACACATGGTGGGTTCTGCTCAGTGAATGTTCATTGCATTTGAATCTGAAAGATTTTAGGGTCCAGGAAGAGAAAATGGAATTGGCCGTAAAGGTTCTGGCCAGATCCTAAAGACCAGGAGTCCCCAGGGAGTGGTGTCTGATCTCAGGAAGGCAAGTCCTGAGGTCAGCCTGTTGGCTCTGGCCAGTGGCGGGTGGCAGGCTGGAAATGAGGTCCACCTTTGCCCTTCCAATCTGAGCCCCTCCATCTCCAGAACCCCTGGTCTCTGACGTCCCGACCCTCTCGGGGGAAACGGAAGAATTGTAACATTTGGTTAAGGTGAGGTGAAGGTACTAATGGAGTCATATACTGTGGAGCCCGGGTTCTTTTTTTTTTTTATTTTATTTTATTTTATTTTATTTTATTTTTTTTTTAATTTTTTTTTTATTGTTATGTTAATCCCCATACACTACATCATTAGTTTTAGATATAGTGTTCCATGATTCATTGTTTGTGCATAACACCCAGTGCTCCATGCAGAACGTGCCCTCCTCAATACCCATCACCAGGCTAACCCATCCTCCCAACCCCCTCCCCTCTAGAACCCTCAGTTTGTTTTTCAGAGTCCATCGTCTCTCATGGTTCTTCTCCCCCTCCGATTTCCCCCCCTTCATTCTTCCCCTCCTGCTACATTCTTCTTCTTCTTTTTTTCTTTCTTAACATATATTGCATTATTTGTTTCAGAGGTACAGATCTGAGATTCAACAGTCTTGCACAATTCACAGCGCTTACCAGAACACATACCCTCCCCAGTGTCCATCACCCAGTCACCCCATCCCTCCCACCCCACCCCCCACTCCAGCAACCCTCAGTTTGTTTCCTGAGATTAAGAATTCCTCATATCAGTGAGGTCATATGATACATGTCTTTCTCTGTTTGACTTATTTCGCTCAGCATAATACCCTCCAGTTCCATCCACGTCGTTGCAAATGGCAAGATCTTATTCCTTTTGATGGCTGCATAATATTCCATTGTATATATATACCACATCTTCTTTAGCCATTCATCTGTTGTGGAGCCCGGGTTCTTAATCTATTAATAATAATACTTGATTTTTGAGCAATTAGCTCCAGGAAAGCAGGGAATTTGACTGTTTTATCACCAGCATGGCACTAAGTAGGTGTTCTGTAAATGTGTGTTGACTTAATGAAAAGAACGGAGGGTCCCAGTGGTGGGCAAAATGACTTCCCGCACTGGCAACCTTGCAGTTTAAGACAGGCGGGTCTGCTTTTGCCATTGGCATTCGAGGACACTGAGGCACAGAGGGGACTTGTGGCTTGTTCCGGGTGACCAGTGAGGGGGCTTGTGCCCTGCTGGGCTCAGGGAGGGAGTAGGGTGAGCTTCGGGAGGACCAGGCTGGGTGGACCTTACGGATGGGGCTTACTCCTGGTTCCCCGCACCTGGCGCCTGTGTCTTTCTGGCCAGTGGGGAGGGGCCCTGGAGGTGCCCACTCCAGAGGCGCCCCCTAGCCTCAGCCTGCTTGGACAAACTGCTGGGGAAGGCCTTCTTTCTGGCTTGTCTAGGGTCTCCAGGTAGCAAGGATTTCCTAAGTGAGTGAGTCAATAGAAGGAGACATTAACCACACTTACAGGTTTAAATCAATGCTATTTCGGCTCAGCTAGTTAACCTGTCACTCTCTCTGGCCCCTGACATTCATTCTCAGGTGCATTCTTATTTTATTAGTGTGGCTAATTAATGCATGACATTAAAATATTGACATGAATTGATTTGGTTATCTGTATCCTTGGAGCTTCAGTTAATAAAACAACTTTTGAGACTAGTGGTTTAAGAACATTTAGACTTAATTATATTTTCTAAAGGATTTTTCTAGAATTGCATAACTGCCTGGCAAGCTACTTCAATTCCCTAGTTAACTGAAAGAAATTGGTTTTTCATTTGGTTTTGCTTAATACAAATTAAAAGTAATATACATTTGATAAAAGGAGTTAAAGGATTATTTATTAAAGTCTCCCTCTTTTTTATATATTGGGAAAAAAATCCGTAAGTGCTGAATTAATTCTGAGGGCGGTGTGCAGAGAATCTAACAGTTAGAGAGCTATTTGACCTGGAGAAACAGGCGTGCATTTCTGTTCAGAACTTCCGCTGTGACTCTCCCTCAAGGATGAGTGCTATTCTTGTGTGCGTGACTTCTGTGCAGTAGACATGTTACTCTTGCGCATCTCAATTCAGCAGCAGCCAGTGGTGAATTAGGACAGTGGTTGAAAGCAGAGAGCCAGGGAGAATTCAGTGGTTTATTCTCATCTCGCTTAGGTTAGGAGCTAAGAAGTCTGTCAAAGATAGCAGTTTGAAAATAAAGAAAGAATTGAAAAGAAAAGGAAACCATTTTGTAGAAACACTAACTGTAAAGAAAATGTAATAAGTCAGTGGTTGTTAGCCCACTTGTAAGACTCAGTTCCTCTCAGTTACTAGTTATTTTTTGGAAAGCTTACTGTCACAATGCCAAAACTCTCCCAAAATTGTAACCTGCCATAATGGACTTTACAAATAATTGCATCAAATTTACCAGCCTACACAAAAACAAAAGCAAAAACAGAAACCTCACAAAAAACTCACCCAAAAAAGAAAACTTGTCTCTTTTCTTCTTCTTTTAAAAAAATTTGGGGCGCCTAGGTGGCTTAGTCGGTTAAGCGTCTGCCTTCAGCTCAGGTCATGATCCTAGAGTCCCGGAATTGAGCCCCGCATCAGACTCCCTGCTCAGTGGGGAGTCTGCTTCTCCCTCTGCCCCTCACCCTGCTCTTGTGCTCTCACTCTCTCTCTCAAATAAATAAAATCTTTAAAAAAATAAAAAAATAAAAAATAAATAAAATTGTTAAAAAATTTTTTTTGACATAATCTCAGACATACAGAAGAGTTGTGGGAATAGTAGAAAGAATTCCTAGAAAACCTTTACCCAGATTCCCCAAATGTTAATATTATTTTGTCTTTTCTCTCCGTATATAAAGATGTATAGAGGTATGGATGTGTAAGTATATAGATATATACACATTCACATACACACGTACATTTTTTTTTCCTGAACCATTAAGAGTAAGTTGCAGACTGATGGCCCTTTACCCCAAATACTACAGTGTGTTTTTTCTAAAAACAAGGAATTGTTTGACATAAGCACAGTGTAGTGATCAAAGTCAGGAAAATAACACTGAAACAACATTATTGTCTAATCTACTGTATGTATCTTACTGAGATTTTTTTCAACAGTGTCATAATAATGGCCTTTATAACAAAAGAAAATTCAAGATCATGCGTTACCATTATTGTCCTGTCTTCTTTAGTTTAGAACAGTTAAATATGACATTCATATATTTGAAGAGTGCAAACCAGTAATTTTGTAAACCGTCTTTCATTTTGGGTTTGTCTGGTGCTTCCTTATGATTAGATTCAGATTATGGACTTCCTGGCAGGAATGTCCCGGGGGTGATGCTGTCTTCTTGGTGCATCATATCAGGAGGCACATGCTGTCAATTGATCCGATTGCTGGAGGTGTTAATTTTGATCATTTGGTTAGGATGACATCTGCCAGGTTTCTCCAGTATAGTTACTATTTTACTTTTTGTAATTAAGTATCATGTGGGGAGACACTTTGACACTACCTAGATAACCTGCTTTTCCTCAGACTTTTATCCAGTGATTTAGCTTTCTTTGATGAGTCCTACCTGTATCAGTTCCTATGATGATGGTGGACAAATGGTGATTTTTAATTCTATAATTTCTTCCTGTTATAAAGAGGAGTCATCCCCCTACCCCCTCAATCAGTCTGTTTGTTTATTTTGTTGTGGATTCATGGACTTACTTTAATAAATTCTAATCTGATTTTATAATTTGACCAATAGAAGCTCCTTCAGGCTGGCTCCTGACTCCATTTGAGATGTCTCCATCATTCTTTGAACACGTTCTTACTTTTTACACAGCAAGATGTTCCAGTTTTATCTTGTTCTGTTTCTGCTGCATCTCTAAAGAGCTCCAAGGAGCTCTGGTTCCTTTTAGTGGAGAAAGGCATTTAGAAACCAAGATTTGGGTGTTAGGCGTGCTCACTGCTACTGGGATGTCAGTACTTCTCAGAAGACAGATGTGGGCAGGAGATGTGTGCGTACACACACCCGTACACACCTCTGTCCGCTTCCTTCTATTACTGCGAGTTTACATGGATTTTTCATCTTTCTATCCAGTACTGTGGTGGTTCATTCTGCCTTTTTCCATTTTCACATTTGTAACTCCCTTCTCCAGTAGTGTGAAACTTGGCTCCCATTTTTACAACATATTTACATACTTGCTCAATCCCAGGATGTCAAAAAGTTGTTTCAGGATTGCTAACCTCTGCAAAAAAGCTTACTAATTTGAATTCATTCTTAGAATTCTTTTGCCTTTAGCTTGAGAGCATATAGTCCAAATGTGTTCAGATGTTCCTTGGCCTGGTTTTTTTTCTCTTTCCTCCTTCAGAGTGGTTTTTATTATTTGTTTGAAATACAGTTTGGTTCATTTGTTTTTCTTTGAATTCTTGTAGACTTCCTCCCTTTACCCTTTCCCTACTCTCCACCTCCTCCCCCGCTTCCTTCCATCCATGCAAACCACTAACATATTTCCAAAAGTCAAGTCTATACAAAAAGTTCTATTTAGAGAGGTATCCCCTCCACTCCCACCCCGTTCCCTTTATCCCATCTGCCCAGTTCTCAGCCCTGCCCTTTAGGTAGCCAGTCTGATTAGTCTTTAGGTTTTCCTCCCATGTTTCTTTTTGCTCAAATGAGTTCTTTCTTTCTTTTTTTTTAAAAAGGTTTTATTTATTTATTTGACAGAGAGAGACACAGTGAGAAAGAGAACACAAGCAGGGGGAGAGGGAGAGGGAGAAGCAGGCTTCCCATGGAGCAGGGAGCCCGATGTGGGGCTTGATCCCAGGACCCGGGGATCATGACCTGAGCCGAAGGCAGACGCTTAACTACTGAGCCACCCAGGCGCCCCATCAAATGAGTTATTTCTTATTTGCTCTTCTTCTTCATAAGAAGTAGCATATTCTAGATCCTCTTTTGCATTTTGCTTTTTTTCCCCCCACTTACCCACGTGTTCCATCAGGCCACACCAGTCCATAGAGCTCCCCTGGTGCTTCGTCATAGCTGCAGAGTATTCCATTGTATTTCCCTTCTCTGTGGCTGTTATTTGGGTGCATGACAACGAACTGTACTCTGTGTATCTAGGTGGTGCTGATAGTATCCACCTTCCTGGACATCATCTCGTTTCCACCTCACGTTAGAAGAGTGGCAGTGTGCTTGGAGGAGGAAACTGAGGCGTGACCACATGTTACGCACGTGAGAGCTGGGTCCTGGGGTTTGAGGTCAGTTTGTGAGGTGCTGGAGCTGAGGATTTCACATGTCTCTAGATGCCTATCCTTGGTCAGAAGATGAGGATCATCCAGAGGATGCTCCTAAAAGCAGGGCTCACATCCCTGGTGCTGTGTAAACAGATCCAGGAGACAGCACTGGACATTTCACTTAGATGTTTTTCGTATCATCTTTCTAAAATTTCTGTTTGTGTGTGTACATGTCTTATAATGTATGTAATATATCAGTGGCATAGAATTTATGTACTTAATGTTGTATGCTCAAAAAAATCTTTTTAAAATAATGTGATTAAAAAAAATTTGGGGGCCACTTAATGAATTGCTCTCCTAGCTGTCTTGGAGTGGAAAGAGCATGTCTGGGCCTCAGGTTCAGAGGTGGGGGGCAGGGTTGGCAGGAGTCACATATTCATTGATTCATTCACTTCGTTCGGCCCTGGGCAGTGAGGTTAATGTGGTGAGTGGGAGGGTGTTGCCCAGACCTCAGGGAGCAGATTCCATTCCAGATGGGGACTCCCAGGACTTGAAGGGCAGTTGGGAAGAACTCCTTGTGTGGATCTCCGGGGAGAGCCACCCACGTGACATGACTGCCCTAAGTGTAGATGAGTGTCTTCAGATGAAGAAGGGCTGGCTGGTCCTCTGGGGCCTGGAGGAGGGGAGAACCGTGGCTGCTGACTGGGCACAGTCATTAATCTCATTCTTTGTGGGGAACTATCACAGCACTAGCCCCTAGGGTGGGCCCTTCGAGTCTTCTCAGATTAGTGGAGAGGTTCGGGGCCCAGACTCAGACATTGCATTCCTTGGCTCTTGGGACATGTCGGGTCTGAGCCTCGCCGTGTGCCTTTCTCTCTCTCATCTCATTTCATTTAATCCTCCCATCAGTTAATCAGTGCAATATTTCTCATACAGGACCTTGAGGCTCTGAGAGATTAAATGCTTGTGGAGGGTCATACAGCTAGTTGGAGACTGTGGCAAGGTGGGAATGCAGGGCTGACTGCTGAGTCTGGGCTTGGCTTTTCACCATGGACTGCGTGCTTTTCTTACTTAGAATTCTCTTGTACTTGAAAAAGGGGTTCAGTTTGCTTTATGTTACTTTAATGCTTTTTGGAATCCATTTCCTTTGTTTATTTTACAGCAGTATAATTTGCAATGTAATAGTTTTACATTGAGCTCACATGTTTTAATGGTGTTTTAATGGCATCTTAATGATGTCTCCATGGATATGCAGTCAGATACTTTTGTCATCCTAACTTCCCGTGTAATGGCACCGTGTGGTAGCATGGCCATGAACTGTGGCCTGAGCTGCCCTTCAGGCTGGTCGAGGAGCCTCCGAGTCGGGTGTTCACTGTCTCTTGGGGTGAGAAGGCCTCCATGCACTGCGGAGAGGAGAAGAGAAAGTCAGTCTCTATGTAGCTTGGCTTCACTTCGCCAGGTCATTGGGTTGTCCCTGAGGTTGTTTCCTACCTAGTGACATCTGGCGAGGCATCATCTCTGTGGAAGAGAAAGTCTGAGTGTCTGCCTTCAAGCCGCTTGAGATGTGGCGGGCATACACACACCCCGGAAGCTAGAACGCTGGTTCCAGAGGGCCTCAGTTTGCTAGGGTGCCCTGCTTTCAGTTGTTGTCCCTGTGCCATGCCATATGCTGAACCATCTGTTCTGCCTTTTTGTTTTGGAAAACGTGGCACAACAGTTAGAGTCTTGCCTGGTGGAGCACAGAAGGCCCTTTTAGGGCTGGGGCTGCTCCTTAGCCATTTGGGTCTCTCCAGTGCTTGGCACAGGGCTGGAGCTGGAGTAGGGACTCAATGCTTGGTTGTTAAATAAATGAGTGAATGCATGATTGTTATGACTAAGGGCCGAAGGTGATGGTGAGAAAGGGGGAGGTGAAACCCGATCCCAGGGACTTCTGTTTAGGACTAGCCCGCTTATTAGCCTTGCTCTTGGGAAAGCATCTAGCCACAGAGAGCTGGCCCCTACCATCACTGCCACCATCCGGCCTTGGCCCTGCCCTCCCCTTTAGAGACCCCACAGCTTGGCTGTAGCAAGACCAACATCGAGGCACCAGCCAGTACCTGTCGGGGCCGAGCCTCACTGCAGTTGTGGTTTTAGTACCTGGTACATGGTGCTGGTTTGCTGGAAAAAACCACCCAAAGCTGGGCTCTTACCCTGGCTCTTGCTCACTAGTTTTGTGGCCTGGGACAAGGTGGTTACTCAACTTCCAGCAGCCTTGGTTTCCTTATCTGTAGATGGGGATCCTACTTCTCAGTGAGCAGAGGGTGGTTGTGGGAATTTGGGATAACTTGGGTACTGCCCAGTGCCCAGACACGGGGACATGGGTTGCTATAGTCATTGTCATTGCTATTACTGTTCCACTCACACTGTCCCTCGCTAGCACTCGCCATCCCTGTGCTCACCCACAGCCCTAGGGTGTTAGCGTGTCCTTTGGAGAGGGGAGAGGAGCACGGCCAGCCGGCCACGCTGCTCAGGGGCCTGAGCTCACAACTGAGGATCGAAGCTGCCCTCCCTTCCTCCTTGCTCTCTCATCCTCTTCTCTCCTGGAGCACCACTGTTTGCTTAAGAAAAAAAAAAAAAAGATAAGAAAAATGAGAAAAAGAAATGGTTTGAATCAGGGAGAGAAATCCCCAGGGCCCCGTTTCACACGATTGTCCCATTTCTAAACTTGAGTTAATAAGAATAAACAAAGTAGTAGGTGGATTTGCACAGAAGAATATTATTCTGATGATTATGTAAATATTTATATGTTCTGGTTTTCTCATTTTGTTACTGGTGTCTAATTTCCTAGTCTCATAATGAAGTGTAATTTGGAGAAGCTTTGCAAAGACAGGCGCAGCAGTGAAATAATTTGATTTGTTCAGTAAACTTGGTTTCAGTTATTCCTTTTCATCAGTTCTTTTAGAACCCTTCAAGTTCTTTGTGATTTGACAACAGCTTTCAGCCCAATGAAGATATGACTCTTACATTGCCAGGAATTCAGAAGAGGTTTATGATATTGTCGCTTAATAAGAAAATGCATTCATCGGCAGGATACAAAATGTATGGGCTTCAAATGGATTTGGGTTTGTAGTTTTAGCCCTCTGTGCTCCTGCCATTCTCGAGGCTATGAGTAAGGTTTTTTAATTAAGTCAAATTGAATTGAATGAGCTTTTATTGAGCGCTCACTCCCTGCCAGACATAGTCTCCTTAACCCTTGCACCGCCTGTATGGTGGCTCGGGGCGGGGG
Organism: Phoca vitulina; assembly: GCF_004348235.1. Taxonomy (NCBI): domain Eukaryota; kingdom Metazoa; phylum Chordata; class Mammalia; order Carnivora; family Phocidae; genus Phoca; species Phoca vitulina. The sequence continues at coordinate 67,103,132 of NW_022589710.1, forward strand.
GAGGGGCAGAGGAGCCCCAGCCAGGTTATACCCCATGTCCATGGTCATCCAGCTGGCAAATATGGGAGGTGGGATTTGATGTGAGGTCTGATTCTTATGCACTTTCATCCCCAGCTGATTACATGCAGGGCTGTTTAGGGAGATGAGACAGGTTGGGTGACTTTGTATATTTCATCTCATTGAATCTTATTTAATCTTCTCAAACCCTCGTTCCTCTGTGAAGTTCAAGTTCAATGCATTTTCCCTATTTTACATCTAAGGAAACTAAGGTTCAGAATGGTGCAGTGATGTGCCAAGGGTCACACAGCTGGTAGGAGACAGAACTGGGATTTGAACACAGAACCCTCTGGCTCCAAAGCCAGAGTTCCTTCTGGAAACCCTCTGGGGTTCTGCATGTCCTCCAGCACATGACTGACCACCTGCCTGTGAACATGGCCTGGCTCTGGTGGTGGGGGCGCCCTCCTGTAAGTAGAGGCAAGGGGTGGTGTGGAGACGGCATGGGGCTTCAGTTTCCTGGGCACTTTCTAACTCCAGGGCCCCTGGTAAGGGGCCTCTCTCCCCTCTGACCCTCTCTTTCTGCACTGGTGCATGAAAGGGTGTCATGTTGTCATACTGGGTTGTGTCTGGCACCTGGTGGGTCCTACAGCGAGGAGCCCTGCCCTCTGGAGTTGTTGCCTGTTGCCAGCACCAGTCTTGGCCAGGAAGCTGCCATGGCTTCAGCCCCTGGACTCCTGGGCATCACAGAGCTGATTGCCAGTGGAGACTGGTGACTCATTTGATGGCATTTTGTGTGGCATTGTGCGGTTCAGCCTGGCACAGCATGCCACACCCACAGCAGGTATTCAAGAGCTATTAGTGTTTATGAAGGTGATAAAATTGCCAAAATGGAGGGAAGCCATCAAAATAAGAGCCTTTGCCTGTCTCGTAAAAGTTAACTTGCAAACCTAATGACTGTTAGGCTGTCGAAAAAGTGTCATCTGGATTTCTCACTGGAGACAGAACTCTCTGGAAGGGCAGTCGGGCAGCCCCTGATTGCTGTGTGGGGGCGGAGGCTTTTTATATGACAGTGAGTTGCAGAAATTAACAGTGGTCTCAGAGGACTTGTGCTCAGCTTAACCCTTCAAACTGCAAAAGCTTTAAAACAAATCCGGGAAATACTTGTATATTCTTCATACTCTCTGTGTTTTCTCTGAAAATAAAAGTGATTTTGAATATTTGAGGTTCATGTAACAAAAACTCCTCCCACTTGTAAAGCATGTTGTGGTAGACGGAGCAGCACCAGTGTGCCCCATTCCCATGTGCTATGGGGGCGGCTGAGAGGTCTGCCCCAGCCCCACTTAGAGTTGGGGAAGGTAGGGACCCTGACTTTTGGTCCATGGCCAAATCTACATATCAAGGAAAAGATTCATTGTTTAAAAACAAATGTGGGAAACTGTCACTGGAGAGCCCTTGGATAGTCATTTTCACGTCATTCTCCGATAAAGATGGAATGCTTAATTTAGGCAAATTTAACGATTTCAGAGCATTTGAAGTGGTCCTGGGGTGGAAAGCAGTGTTTCCGTTTTTCCAATTTCAACCTGACTCCACTCCTATCTTTATGTGTTAAGTGTCAGTTACACAGGGGAGCATTTTCCTCTTGGATGCGTTTGCACCTGGCAATTTGAATGTGCAGGAATTCCTTGATTGCAAAATAGCTACTCTCAAAGTGTAGACAGGCAGCCACACTCAGGATCCCCTTGGCTGCGGGCAGCAGGGTGGCGCCAGATACCTGGGTTTGAGTCTCCGTTGTGGCATCTACTTAGTCTGTTCTCAGCTGCTGTTTGCTGGCTTCTAGAATGGGGGTAGAATGGGACCCCTCATAGGGTTACAGGGGTGGGGGCCTGGCCAGTGTGATGCAGACTGTTGGCTCCGTGGGGGTGTGCTTGGCACTGAGGCACCTTGGGGTGGAAAGACAGGCCCCCCTGGGCTCCACCACACCCACCCTCAGGCAGTCTGCACCCTCAGGATATTTACAGTCTCATTCCTTGCTTTGTTCTCTTTTCTTGTTTAGGGAGAGTGAGAGCAGCAATTCTTAGGTCAGATTATTTGGGAGATCCATATTACTTCTGATTATTTACGAAGGGACAGGCCAGGGGGAGGTAACCAACTCGATTAATTTGTCAGCGAGGCAGCTGGAGGGATGTGTGACAAACAGACCAGGCTGTCATTTGGCCAGAGATTGTCTGTGCTGGGATTGTTCCCCCAGGATAGCCATGATGACAAATGTAATTGACATTTTTTATTAACCCTGAAATGATTAAAGATGCCTCTCCTGAATTTGTGTCAAAGTGCCGGGTCCCTGGCATTTTGAGCGAGGGTTCTGTGTGGAGCCAATAAACAGCCTTGTGTTTACTTCCTGCTAATCACTTTAATCAAACAAGGCACACACAGCCCTGCCTGATTTGGTCTTGAAACCAGGCCAGGGAGCCAAGGCTCCACTTCCTGGTTGAAGTTTTCAGAACATTCTGGTACCAGCATCATGGTGGACACTTAGGAGACAACTCTGTTCATTTACCCACTTAGGCATCAAGCATTAGCTGAGCTGCTACTAAGTGCTGGGCCCTGATGTGCAGGGATGTGGATTGAGGGTCCTCTCCTCAAGGGAGCCATCACTGCAGGGTGGGGGATGGATAGATGTCCATGGGAATAACTGCGTGACCTGAATCTTTGGCGGCAGGACTAAGGCTGTCTGCACTGCTGCGGGGAGGTGATTTGGATCTCGGGGGGGACCTCTCCCACCTCAGGGGTTTTCCAGGCAGAGGCTGGAGTGCTGGCACGGAGGGGCGTGGGGGTGGCAGGGTGAAGGGCATATAGGGCCACTGGCTAGAGTGTCCTGTGGAGCTCAACTTGGCCCTGCGGATAGGCTGGGGGCTTATTGGAGAATGTTTTTTTTTTTTTTAATTTAATTTAATTTTATTATGTTATGTTAGTCACCATACATTACATCATTAGTTTTTGATGTAGTGATCCATGATTCATTGTTTTCTATAACACCCAGTGCTCCATGCAGTACGTGCCCTCCTTAATACCCATCACCGGGCTAACCCATCCCCCCGCCCCCCAACCCTCAGTTTGTTTCTCGGAGTCCATAGTTTCTCATGGTTTGTCTCCCCCTACGATTTTCCCCCCCTTCATTTTTCCCTTCCTTCTCCTAATGTCCTCCATGCTATTCCTTAAGTTCCACTAATAAGTGAAACCATATGATAATTGACTTTCTCTGCTTGACTTATTTCACTTAGCATAGTCTCCTCCAGTCCCATCCATGTTGATGTAAAAGTTGGGTATTCATCCTTTCCTTTTTTTTTTTTTTTAAAAGATTTATTTATTTATTTATTTATTTGAGAGAGAGAGAATGAGAGACAGAGAGCATGAGAGGGAGGAGGGTCAGAGGGAGAAGCAGACTCCCTGCCGAGCAGGGAGCCCGATGCGGGACTCGATCCCGGGACTCCAGGATCATGACCTGAGCCGAAGGCAGTCGCTTAACCAACTGAGCCACCCAGGCGCCCTATTCATCCTTTCTGATGGCTGAGTAATATTCCATTGTATATATGGACCACATCTTCCTGAGAACAGTTTTGCTGCTTCCTAGCCTGCCTCCGAAGTTACTGAAGTTCTCTGTGCTAAGTTTCCCCATCTGTGAAATGGGGGCAGTCATGCCCTCACATCTGTCAGGTCCTTTTAGGATGAAATGACAGTGGGAATAAAGCTCTGGACCAACCTGTGCTTGGCAGGGGAGCCTGGTCAATGCAGTCCTGCAGGGATGCTGTTGGAGGAGGAGGAGGGATCTTTGTGAAGATATACAGTTGCCGCAGCAGCGATCATGTATTGAGCACTTACTGCATGTGTGTGCTGGGCTCCGTTAGGTATTTTTGATTCTCATTTTATAGCTGAGAGACCTCTTCTTAAGAGTTGAGCAGCTGCCCAGGGTCCCACAGGGCTGGAGAGAGGCTCCGATACAGGGCCGCTGCTTGCCCTTGAGTGCTTCCTTGCGGAAGAGAGACAGCTGTGTAGGCAGCGCAGGCCTCGGGGTATGGGGGGCTCCAGTAAGGGAAGTAGGTGTGTGTAGCAGAGTGGGTTTAGATGTGGCCTGCCCCCGAATGGAGTGAGGAGTTTGACCTTTCCTGACTACCTGTTTTGTGGCCAGCCCTCTGCTGGGGGTACACACACTTACTCGGTCACTAAGCCAGTATTTAGTAAGTGCCCACGGCAGGCCAGGCATGCGGCCAGACCCTGCGTACCCTGGTGGGTACCCAGAGGGGAAAGAAGGAAAGAAAAAAAAATATCACGTGTCTAGCAGTGTGGATAAGTAAGTGACATTTCAATGTTGATATAGTGGTACGTGTTAATTAAAATTTTATATTAGAACCCCCCAAAAACCCCAACTAAACCCCCCTCCATTTCCCCACATGTTACAGACTTAGAAGGAGATTTATCACTTGTGACTTGGACCTGTTGCATGGAAGCCTTTCCCATCAGTTTAATTTCTTCTCCCTTTTAATCCTGTGGCTGGCAGGATGTTGCAGGGGCAGTAATTTAATAAAAGTATGCAGTTTGTAAAGCAGCTGCTATTTTGTGTACTAAGCACATTTGCCAACCTTTTCAGGGAAACCTCCAAGCTGTTCTTGGAACTTGGCGATATTGCAGGAAAAAAAAAGTTATATTTAATAACATTTCATCCTTTGGGTTCTGCAGCTAATAGAAGCATAAATGGAAGCCATGTCTGAAAGCCATTTCTTTCTGTGATTCAGAGAATCAGGACGCAGCAATTACAGTGTGTATGAGATTTATGAAAACATTAATGCCTAACGAGAAGAAAACATCTCAGTAAGTTATTTAATTTGAAGTTGCAGGCCTGGTTGCTGGCTCCTAATTCAGACCTCGTGTTCTGCTCGTCAGCCCCCAGGCGCTGATTCACCAGACGCTCACTCACTGCCCCTGTTTCGCCCAGAGGTGGGGGCCTGGATTTGCTGGGGGTGGGGGTGGGGGGTCAGGGCACCGCGGAGCTGGGTTTGAATCCCATTCGTCCAACCCCAAGCCTGTCTCTCTCCACCCCTGCACAGGACAACCTTGTTAGGTTTGTAACGTGTGGCAGCTGCATGATCTGCTGGGTAAGAGATACACATTTAAAAAAATTTACGTGCCACATGCTTTTCCTTTATTTCTCTTTCCCCTGAACTGACATAAAAAGGAGAGTCACACACAAGCAGATGTCAAAATGACTGCCGTGCTTTGCCTCATCAACTGGAAAAGCCACCGATTGAATTACTCCCGACACCGTTTCTGTTTCTGGCAGATGCAGAGCGGGAGTGCGGGTTGGGGGCCATATATTTTCCTGTTTTCTGTGATAGCTGAAGCCTTAATTCAAAAACAAATTAAGTCCTTCAGCTGTCACTTGATTGTTCCCTCTGATCTTTGGGGATAAATATCATGGCTCCTGCCTCGTATCTTCTTCTCGCCCCTTTTCCCCGAAGCTTTTCCCCCCTTACTTTTTTCTCTCTGCCCAGAACTCAACATTTCTTTGACAAAAGCATGCATTATTTAGAGCCTGTCGCCTCTTGAAGTTCTTTAATTACAGAATTAAAGCAAAGTAATGACAGTTTAATTTGTTCTTTCATTAATTGGGAGCGCTCGGGGCTGATGTGAAATGAGTGCATTTGGAAAGCATGAAGAATATTTGTTGAGTGATTGGAGCATGAGTAAGAATAATCGCTGTTGTTAGTGCCTGGCGCTGTGCATATTCTCAGCCTCCCGGCAGCCTTGGCTGGGGGGATATTACCTTTTCAGTCCTACAGATTAGGGTCTTGAAGCTCAGAGAGGGGACGGAGCCAGGCCCCAACACCAGGTGTCTGGCCCCCAGGCCCCACTGGGTCCTCAGACCACCAACGGTGCCCTCAGTCCCGCAAGTGGCTGCCCAGGGGATGATAGATAGGGTGGCAGGGATGTGCCTGAGAAGCATGCAGTCATGCCTGGCTGGGAGGTGAAGCTGGAAGACACGCAGGAGGGGCTCGGGCTTCACTGGAGCCAGGGGTCATTTTTCTACTTTGAGAGAAGTGGTTTATCCTTCTGAGAGATGTGGAAACACACAGAGGCGTGCTCTCAAGCACATCCTCTTCCCTTTAGATGTGGGTCAGGAAAGCTGCCACCGTGAACCGCAGGGCTGACGTCTCTCTAAAGCCCGCAGTATAAGGGGGACCCCTTCAGGCCTGGTCTTCTGGGCTCCCGGGCTTCACTCCGTCCAAGGCCTGGGCCAGCTCTGTCCTGGCTTAGGACAGGTCTCATTGTTCGCTGAGGCCAAGGCCAGGGCAGATCCTGAAGGCCAAGACAGCAGTTGTCAGGACAGTTGTCATTCCGATGCCCGTGGCCCAGGCGTTCTCCTCCTTACACTGGCTGCAGGGCCCATCATACCTTCTTCTGCACTGGCCTCAGATGTCCCCCTCAGGTCTGCACTGGGCTGGGGCTTTGGGACTGGACTGAGGGTGGACAGTTGATACATTCACACATGCTCCTGACTCATCTGGTTGGCCAGGGTCCTAAAGGAAGGTGCCCAAACAGCTCCTCTTCAGTCTTACTTTTTAGGGTCTTGAGCCCCGTGTGCACCATTGCTGGGTCATTTTGGCGGCAGGTGGTGAAGGATAAGAAAGAGAACAAATGGTTCATGGTGACTTCAGTTGTGCTTTCTACTTTGTGCAACTTCCCCATGACTCTGGGAAGTGGTCGTGTTGGCCTCATTTTCTAGCTGTGTAAATGGCAGCTCAGAGACATGGTCCTCTGCTCAGGCCATGTTGCTCGGAAGGGGCACAGTGGGGTTAGGATTTGGGGTGTCTGATGTGCCCTGTGGAACCCAGGCCCCGATGTCCTTGTTGTTGTCACTCTTTGTGTGTTGTCCTCCTCCCCCCCACCCCCCTGCTTCCTCAGTGTTCCTGTGCCCTGGAGTCTCAGAGTCCTACACTATGAGTTGTCACATGAACTCTGGAATTTATTATTAATGCATTTCTCTGCAGCAAAGTCTAGATGAATTTAGGATCAGAGGGTTCAGTTACACTTTATTATTGTTTGCCATTAAAAATCATGCAAATAAGCCATGGAATAAAGCAGCTTGTATTGTTTTGGACATCAGATTTACATGTTTACTGGAAGAAAAATGACACTGAACTCCTTCAAGGTGGTAATAAGATTTTTGCCTCAGAGCCTTCGCTTTGTTGGTCTTTATTTATAATTTATGCCACGACAACTTCCAAAAGAGATTTTCAACTAGTTTATCATAAAAAGTTATACACAGCAAGAGGATTTTAAAGCTTACTTTTGTAAAGATGAGAAAGCTTAGAAACCATAGAGCCCAGGGGTTGGGAGTGGTGGAGGAGAGATGAGCCCAGCCGTTGGACCTAGGGCCTGGGAAGTCAGCCGGAGGCCGCCTAGTTGCCAGAGCCAAAAGGGAGACCTGCTGGGTCACAGGCTTATCATTTATGGATTAACAGGATCCACACACCTTTGTTCTGAAGCCCCTTGGTTGCTCCACTGAGCTTCTGACTTCCCTGTAGGAAGAAGGGCTAGGAGGGAAAGACAGCTCCATCCTAATCTTGAGTGTCAAGTGTCAAGTGTAGGCAGCCCCCCAGGAGCCTGTTTCCACTGCTGTGGGGTTTAGTACCCTGCACTTGGACTCAGCACTGCCTGCCAGGTGATACCGACCTTAAGGGGAAGGACTTTAGGTTAGCAGTCCTGGTAAAGGAAAAGAAGGCTCAATCTGTAATGATTCCAAGCCTTCAGCCTGTTAAGTTTGGGCCCTGCTGACATTGGGACCCCCTGTGCTGCATCCCCCCCCATGCCCATCTATTTCAGCCCTGTGGCCCATCCTCTTCCTGGGAGGTGGGAAGAAGTGGCCGTGAGGTCCAGAGAAGAAGCGGGCCTGGCTTTGTACACACCTGCTCCTGGGGGCCTGAGGGGTGTTCACAAATGACACAGAGCCACAACCGGTACATTGCTGGTGATCAGCATCAGTAAAAATGTGTAAATTGCAACATGGGGCACATAGCACAGTAAATTAAATAACTAATTTAAAAACAACAGCTTAGAAGTTAAGCAGCAGTTGTGCTGTTTTTCTGTTAAAAAAAAAAATTGGAAGCCGTGTCATGTCCAAAAGCTAGTGAACAAGAGTGCAGGGGAGACGGATTAACTAATAGACAAATGGGTTTTCCGTAGTCAGTACCGATGTTGCTGATCGCACCTGGCTCTTGGAGGAGCTGCTGTTCCCTGACACAGAGGTTCTTGTTGCTGTCAGCACAGCCACAGATGAAGGGATTTCTGACTGCCATGCTCACAGCCAGGCAGCTTCTGTAAATTACAGGCTTTGTGACCACAAAGGTCGTTGACTTAAGTGCTACAGACTTATTCCTGTTACCCCATTATGTGACTCTTTTTAATCCTTTAGAATCACTTGTTAAACTTTTATAGGTAAAATAATTTCGTGCTCATTGAAGTAATGTCAGACTAATTCAAGACTATTAGAGATTTTGGGGGCTGCATTTATAATACCACTTAATGCATTCAAGGTATGGTTTGTTAGGGAGTGATAAATACTCAACCCCAAAGAACCCCAGGCCTGGCCTGAGCTTGAGTGAACTGGTTAGTTAGTTCTTAGCTGGCCCCTTTTAGAAGTAATTAGATTTGAGGATTATTTCTGAGCATTGGACTTGAGACCCGTAAATCTACTATGATTTTATTTTTGGACACCAACCTGGAGATCACAAAGATAATTTCTGGGGAGTTAACAGTGGTGCTGGGCCGCACGCAGCAACTTATGCTGAGGCGTGGGTATGCGAACCTCTAGGTGGAGACAGGAGTTGTTCTTTGTCAAGTTTTAGCCCCCCCCCACACCTTACTGTCGCTGAATTGAGCAGATCAGGGTGGGCCGAGGGAACACTGTGCTTGTCTTTCAGGAGGGGTTTGGGGTCCTCTGGGCTCAGGGGCTCAGCCTGCTCCCACCCCAGACTTGAGTGCTCTGAGTTTGTTGATGCCTGATGTGGTGACAGGGGGTGCTATTAGGCAGGTGGGGAGGCAGCAGAAGCCAGGCCTGCAGAATGACATTTCTGTGGCCTAATGATTTTCGAAAACCATTTGTGAGATTGAGGTAATGTATTTCCCAGACTCAAGCAATTTGCTCCTTCCCACCGTGCTGAATCAGGCTGTTAAATCCTCTTGCTGTGTGCATGTAGCTGTTGGCACCAGGGGAAAATGGTCAAGTTCAAGGCCCCTGCTGTATCTGTGCTCGGCTTTTCTGGAATTGATGAGTAACTGTATTTCTGAAAATGAAGTTTTTAAGAACATTGGAAAATGTTAAGTGAAGAAAGCAGGATGCCAGATTTGTATATTCGGTAGGATCTCAGGAAAAACAAAGTGTGCGTAGAAAAATACTGCAAAGACACTGGCAGCGGGTTCACAGCGGTGCCTTTGAGCACAAGGATTAGACTCAGTGTCACCCTGTGTTCCTTTTGGTGCCTTGCTCACTGCTCTTGGCCCAGGGTGGTGACCCTGGCACAGGGAGAAGCACATGGACTCTGGCCAGGAGTCCTGGGCCTGTGACTGGCTCATTGTGTAACTTTGTGTTGCTTCCTTTGTACCTGGAGCCTCGGGCTCCTCCTCTGTAAAATGGCCTGGGTACACCCACCAGAAAGGGGTGTGACCATTTCCTCACCTGTTGGTAATGAAGCAGCTGGCAGTGTGGGGCATGTGGGGGTCTAAAGAAATGATAGCTCTTGTGGTGCTGATGGGGGTTATGAAAATATTATAAAAATGCATAGATTCCTTTCAAAATCAGAAGGACAGTATAAATAAGATAATGGGGAAAAGGAGTAATGACTAAAAATAGAAAAATCAAGCACTCCTGCCAGCTGCACGACCCCCCAACCACCCTTTTCCAGCCACCATGATCACTCTTGAATTGTTTTCAGGACAGAGGAGGTCAGATGGCAACCAGACCCTTACCACATGGTGCATCCAGCCCTGCCAGAGGGAAAGCATGGAGCACTGTGAGAACATCCGCTGGTACCTTACCTCAGCCTGGGGGATCAGGAGGGCTTCCTGGAAGAAGGAACATCTTAACTGAGACTGGAAGGAAGAGTAGGGGCCAACCTGGTGGGGAGGAAAGAAACTGCTTCAAGTAGAGGGAAGGGCATGTGTAAAAACAGAGGTTGCCAAGAGTAGGGCACATTTGGGAAACGTGGCTGGAAGGTGATGTGTGAAGGAGGAAGAGGTGAGAGGTGGGGCTGGACAGGTGAGTGGGGCCTCCCTCGTCAGCTGAAGGCTTTCCTCTTAGGCTGGTCTCATTTACAACCCCCCTCTGAGCCCCTGGGTGTGCTCAGCAGAAGCCTGTAGCCAGATAAGTGCCTACGACCAGAAAACTCCTAGAGTACCTCGTTATTGGGTTTCTGGATAGAGTTTTGGGAGTGGGGTTGGCATTCGTTTTTATGCGTACTGAGGAGTCTTGATGAAAACGACCACCCCTATCCCAACCCCATCATGGAGAGCTGGTGACAACATGGCCTTGGCCAGCAGTGTGGGCCTGTCAGAGCTCAGTCTGGTGCTGAGTGGAGACAGCCTGGCACTGTCCTGTGGCGGTTGCCATGGCAGCAGGACCTGAGTGACCTCACTTTCTGAGAGTGGTCACCTCTGTTATAGGGCCCTGCCCCGGCTGGCTGTTGGGTGCAGGTGGGAGAGACTGTCTCAGCTGGGTCTCTGGAAGAGCTTTCAGGAGGCCACCCCCTGGGACAAGGCTGTGTATGACAGCCAGGACACCAGGGTTCCCCCCCAGCCACCCCACCTCCCACCCCCTGACTGGGCCTGTGGAAGGAATTAGGTTGGAGGCCATTAGAACTAAATAAGACCGTGCTCTACGGAGCCCCCACTAAGTAACTGCCAAGAGGAGCCCCTGTCTCTACATGTGGAAGAAGCAGACACAGTGACTTTGAGCCAGCTCCTTGTCCTGGCTCAGGTGGGGGTGTATCCCCACTCCCTGCTACTGTCGTCACTTGTAAAGGTGGCACTGTGATGAGAAGGAGAAGTCCCAGGTTCTGTTCTCCCTGCCGCAATCACAGTGTGATCGGGAGCATGTGCTCCCATACGGCGTCCCCACAGCCCCAGCACCCCACCTCTCAGCTCCTCTCCTTCCACTTCACTGCCCACTCTGATCCACTCCCAAGTCCTGGTGACCCTTCTCCAGAATGGATGTCCAGTGTGTCCTCTGTTCTTTGGCTTGCCCATTGTCCCCTGGGACCCGGCCTGTCCCTCTGGACACCCTCTTCACTGGTCTCCCCATATTATCCTGGCCTCTTATATAGCAGCATGAGTTTTCTAAAAAGGAAAATCTGATTATTGCTTTGCTCTGGTTCGTTGAACCCTTCAGCTGCTATTGTACACAGAGGGAGATAGGCCTGCCCCCTCCCCTCCCTGGAGGCTTCCTCCCACTGGCCTCATTCCTTCCTCAGAAGCCTGCCCACCTCCCCAGCTGAAGTTACATTTTACCTGCTGTTACTACCTCCCAGAGCCCTGTTCTTTCCTTCCATGGCATTTCTCTCCAGGGGTATCTATTTATGCATTTGCTCAGTGTCTGTCTTTTTCACTAGGCTCTCGTGAGCGGCTCTGTTCCCCTGGGGTTCTTGCAGTGAGCAACATGCCCGGCACATACTGGGCCCTGAATAATTCTCTGTTGAATAAAACCAGTGAATGAATGAGAGTGGTCCACCCTTTCTTTTTCTTTTCTTTTCTTTTTTAAGATTTATTTATTTATTTGGGGGGGAGGGACAGAGGGAGGGGGAGGGAGAATCTTAAACAGACTCCCCACTGAGCACAGAGCCTGAGGCGGGGCTCGATCTCATGACCCTGCGATCATGACTGGAGCTGAAACCAAGAGTCAGATGCTCAATGGACTGAGCCACCCGGGTGCTCCTGGTCCACCCTTTCTAAGTCTCCCTTACAGGATTTACCCACCTGTAAAATGGAGGTAACTTCCCTGCTGACTTGCGAGTCCATGTCGTTTGGGAAGTGCTGTGGGATGTGGTGCACAAAAGTTAAAGTATGATATCATTACTGCTTCTAACCAGGTCAGGCGCTCCTCTTTTCCCCTCTCGTTTTTGAAGGAGAGAGTACTTCTTAGCATAAAAGAGTAGAGAGCAGGGAGTTATTTCTTAGTTCAGGATGGGAGAGAGGTGTGGCTGAAGGATGATGTGACAGGCAGCCTGGAAAGCTCCCCCCGTGCTTTTCCCAGCTCCCAGCAGGCGAGGCTGGTGTGCAGGAGCATCTGGCACTGCTGAGTGAGGCCCCACAGGGCTTCCAGGTGTGGCCATGCTGAGAGCTGATGGGGAATGGCAGAGCTGGGAAGACTGGAGGACGCAAGACTGCAGCCTGTCTTCTGAGAGAGAAGAAAGATTGTGTAAGAAGCCGTCAGTAACACTAGTGTTGACTCATGGCAAAATTCTAGAAGGATTAGAAGGATTTGTGTGAAAACTTTGGGTTGCAAGCAACAGAACACCCAGTTCCTAGTAGCTGAAGCAGAAAAGTGAGACTGTTGGCTCAGAGGTGACAAGGTCAAGGATTGTGCAGCTTCAGGCATGGCTGCCCTCGGGGGCCCAGGTGTCCTTGTGTCTTGGTCTCATCTTCTCTGTCTCTGGCATGCCCCAGTCCCAGGGACATGTCATGCCTCTGGTGGCCCCCTTTTGGCTTCAGGGTGACTCCTTTGCTACCCCAGTGGAAAGGAAATGCCTCTTCCGTTTTACTGCCCATGGAAGGCCTGGGCTTGTACCTCATTGCCTCCAGTTGGCCAGGCCTGAGTTACATGTCCTTTGTAGAAGTTAGACTCAGTGCCTCATGTACCCCAGTGACTGAGTGGGGTTTGAATGGTTCTCCATGGAAGGGTGGGATGCTCATACCAGAAAAAGGGCAAATGGACATTGGGCTGGCAGTAGGATCCAGGGCATTGCAGGATTAAAGACAGATGTGCTTGCCAAGAACCAGCATTCATTCACCAAAATCATTCATCCTTCTGTGAGTTCTTAGGCTCATAGGATCTGTGTGTATTGAGGCCGGAGACCAAGTGAATCTTGATTTGGAAGGTGACTCTTAAAGAACCCAGGCCTTTAGAAACTTAGAGATTTCATCTCATCCTTCTTTTATAGAGGAGCAGGAACCAGCCCAAAGTCCCCGTGGTGCCAGAGTCCAGGCTATTCTTGTGAACATAGAGAGAGAGGTGTTTACCAGGTGAATAATCATGGCTTGTTGAAAAATAGCACCCAACTGAAAGAATTCATGATTAATGCTCAGAGTAGGGAAGGTCTCTCGTGGCCGAAGGGCATTATACTTGGCATTCTTTGATTCCACAACTTAATAATAAACAAATTGGTGTTATGGAGGGGAGATCTGCTCGTCCAAGCTGGAGATGACTGTAGCTAAGATAGTCATCCTTGTATCTATCTGTATGTCTCTCCATCCATCTGTCATTCATCCATTCCATCTATCCCTTCATTTATCCAACAAATATATATTGAGCCAGACCCTGTTCAACACCCTGGGAATATAGAAGTGAACAAGACAGAGAATTAATAGCATCCTTACTCTCACAAAACTTACATTTTAGTGGGAGAAGCAAACAAAAAACAAACAAACAAATGAAATAAATATGTTGCTTTGAAGTAGAGTAGAGCCAGCTAAGATGAAGGAGAGTGAGGGGAGCAGTGTTTAAATCGGGTGGTTTAGGGACTGTGTCTGAGTAGAGACTTGAGTGAGCCCTGTGCCTGTCTGGAGAGAGCATTCTAGGTACGGGGAAAGGAGGTGCACGGGCCCTGCGGCAGAGGGTCTGATGTGTGCAAGGAGCAGCCAGGTGGCTACTGTGGCTTGAGTGGAGATGGGGAACCACGGCCGGGGGGGGGGGTGTCCAGCAGGGGGGGGGTGGGACCTGACTTCTGACTCAGAGGGCCACTTGGGCTGCTGTGTGGCAGCAGATTGTGGGGCTGAGTGGTGGCTGAGACCCCAGTTTTGAGGCTCTTGTGGGGGTGCAAGGGAGAGTTGTTGGTGTCTCAGATGAGGGTGGTAGCAGCAGAGATGATGAGAAGTGGATACATTTGGGGTATATTTGGACGATGGAGCTGACAGGTGAGGGGGAAAGCACCTGAGGAGGTCTATAGTACTTTGGAGCGCCACATTAGGAGGCAGTGATTCAGTGGGGGAGTTAATGTGAAACAGCTAAGGGGCTGTCAGTGGGCAGAGGGGTCAGTCTGGCTTGGTGCTGTGTTCTCCACAGAGCAGGGTTAGGAGCAGTTGGCGGACCATGGGGTATGTTGCAGGTGGAAGGTGGAAGAGTGTTGGTGTTAAGCCAGCAGGCTCTTGAGCCGGACTGCCTGGTCCCGATTCTCTGCTCTACCTCTCACAGTGTGACCCTGGGGGAGATGACCTCTCTGTGCTTCAGTTCCTTCATCTGTCAGATAGCATCTATAATAATATCTACCTCATCGATTGTGGTAAGGTTTGGGTTAATTCTTGCAAAGTGCTTAAAAGCATGCCTGATGTGTATTAACTGCTGAATTCTTGATGACTGTTACCTGGAGGTGGGAGGTGAGGTAGTATTTTGTCTCAGAATAATGTCCAGGATTGTGATGCTTTCAGAAGGGGCTCTGACTCCTCTTGGAGTCCTGTACTCATCACTGCTGGACATGCTGCACCACCTGCTGGGGACCCTGCAGGCTGCTGAGGGGTCACCCCACTCTACAAGGAGGGTGGACTTGATGACCTCCAGCTCCCCATGCGTTCTTTAGCAACCTCTGTGATGTGTCTTGCTCTTAATCCTTTCTACGCTAAGAAAACTCTTCTTTGCCCTTTTGCAGCTTCTGCTGACATTTAAAACTCCTTCCCTTTGTACTGACCTTATTGAATAGAGAGAATAATTTCTTGGAATTCTCTGTATAATGAATGCTCATGTACTTACAGATTCTAATTGAGTTTCTCCTCATTCTTTCCTTTAAGGGATCTTGCATCATTTGGTATAGAAAACATTTTAGGAAGCACTTAGGGTATAAAATGAAAAGATTCTTAGGTTCTCACTATTTCTGCAAATGTGTGCCCCTTGTAACACATCTATCAGCCGAGGTACCCTGCCCTTAGGGAATCAAGTGAAACTGGTTCAAATTTCTATGCCATGTATCCTAGGAACCCTGCAGGTTTCCCAGGCTCTGTACAAGCTTTCCTGAAGCTGGCAGGGCTGGGGTAGTGTGGGTGGGATCGTCTCCTCGAATCATTCCTGGCTTCTCATTCCTGCCTGCAGTTTATAGATCACTCCTGGCCTTCTTGTCACCTCTGTGACACAGCAGCGCACACACACAACAAATACTCCAATCTCCTCACTCTTCTAAATATTCCTACCAGAAGGCAGGGTGCAGGGAGATTGTTACTGAAGTATTGGGGTAAAGGGTTGTGTGTGTATGGCAGGCATGGGGGTGGAAGTGGGGAGGTGGGGTGATGTGTTACCCTCCAGTACTGCAAAACAGATGCTTAAAACTGGGTATTAGATGTGGCTTCCAGTAATGAAGGAGCAGTTCCTATCAGAATAACTGTACAGCTGACAGCCATAAACTCTGAACAACAACAACAAGAAGCTACCTGAAGGTATTGGAGAGCAACAAAAAGCAGGCAGATACTGGAAGGGAGCTCTTAGAACAAGGAAATGGCGCTGGGTGAGTCTCCTGCTTTTATGTTTTCCTGCCTAAGGGTGGGCTCCAGTCCGTGCCAAGCAGAGCAGCTAAAAGTTGGATAGAAAACCTGCAGTGTTACTGACTTGAAGAAGCAGAGGACAGACTTTGGGGCAACCACAGCAGCTGGAAAGTAAGGAGGGAAATCTTAGAAAGGAAAGAATCAGAGAAGAGGAGCCATAAATTCTGTGTATAGGCTCTACCCAGATCTCTGGATGACTTCTGAACCCATGCATGGAGCAGAGATGTCCTAAGCAGCTCAGCTAAGACTAGGAGAACTGAATAGAAATTTCTGCTGCTGCATACAACAGAGGAGACAGTTTATTTATTTATTTTTTTTTTTTAAAGATTTTATTTATTTATTTGAGAGAGAGAGAATGAGAGAGAGCAAGTACATGAGAGGGGGGAGGGTCAGAGGGAGAAGCAGACTCCCTGCCGAGCAGGGAGCCCGATGCGGGACTCGATCCAGGGACTCCAGGATCACGACCTGAGCCGAAGGCAGCCGCTCAACCAACTGAGCCACCCAGGCGCCCCTCAGAGGAGACAGTTTAAAATGTGAGTAGAGCCAAGTAAGCTGACTGTTTTTTAAAAAAAATTGTTCTTCAGAGAAACATAACAATCCAGAGTTTATACAACATAAATTTGGTATATCTAGTATTCTACCCCAAATTACTCACTATAGGAAGAAACAGGAAGAGGGGACCCATAGTCAAGAGAAAGGCAATCAGTGAAGCTTGTCTGCAAGATATCCAGATGTTGAAATTAGCAAAGTATTTTAACACAGTTATTATAAAAGTGCTGAAGGACACAAAGGAAAATATATTCACAATGAATAAAAAAGATAGGAAATCTCTGTAGAGAAATAGCATCTATAAAGAAAAACAAATGGAAATCCTAGAACTGGAAAATACGGTATCTGAAATAAAGAATCCATCATTTGGACTCCACTGCAGAATGGAGATATCAGAAGAAAGAGCCAGTGAACTTGGAGATAAAACAAATAGATATTATTCAACCTGAAAACAGAGAAAAAAGAATATGGGGAAAAAAGAACAGATACTCAGGGACCTCTGGACAATATCCAAAGATATTTGTGTAATATATAGTGTAATACTGTATGTATAATTGAGTTCCAGAAGGAGATGAGAGAGAATGAGGAAGAAAAAACTATTTGAATAACTAATGCCAGAAAACTTCCCCAATTTTTTTTGATGAAATATGTATATTTACAGATTCAAAGGAAAAAAAAAACTTTGCAAACTCTAAGCAGGACAAATACAAAGAGAATCACACCATGGCATATCATAGTCAAATGTGGAAACCAAAGGTAAAGAAATTTTTTTTTTTTAAATAAAGATTTTATTTATTTATTTGACAGAGAAAGACACAGCGAGAGAGGGAACACAAACGGGGAGTGTGAGAGGGAGAAGCAGGCTTCCCGCCGAGCAGGGAGCCTGATGCGGGACTCGATCAGGGACTCCAGGATCATGACCTGAGCCGAAGGCAGGCGCTTAACCAACTGAGCCACCCAGGCGCCCAAGAAATTTTTTTTTTTTTTTTAAAGATTTTATTTATTTATTTGACAGAGACATAGCAAAAGAGGGAACACAAGCAGGGGAGTGGGAGAGGGAGAAGCAGGCTTCCCGCGGAGCTGGGAGCCCGATGTGGGGCTCGATCCCAGGACTCTGGGACCATGACCTTAGCCAAAGGCAGACGCTTAACGACTGAGCTACCCAGGTGCCCCAAAGAAAAAAATTTTAAAGTAGCCAGAGAAAAATGAATACCACGTGGAGGAGAATAATGATATGAAAATCACTGACTTCTCATCAGAATCTGTGGAGTTCGGAAGCAGTGGAATGGCATCTTTAAAGTGCTGATAAAAAAAACATAAAAACATGTCAACTCATGATTCTGTATCCTCTAAGAATGCAGGTGAATTAAAGACATTTTCAGATAAATGACAACTAAGTGAGAATTCATTGACAGCAGACAGACACTACAGAAATGTTAAAGGAAGTTCTTTAGGATAAAGGAATATGATACCAGATAGGAACTCAGATCTTCAGGAAGAAGTGAAGAGCCTGGAAATGGTAGATATGTGGGAAAATATAGAAGATCATTTTTTCCTCTTAAATAAAAAAAAATACATATGACTATTTAAAGCAAAAATGATCATATTACTTGTGGGGTTTATAACATGTGGATGTGATACATGCAACAACTATAGCGTAAAGAATGGGCTTGGATAAAAGACATGGTTTCAAGCTTCTTATATTTTCTGTAAACTGGTACAATATTAACTGTAAAAAGACTTTGAAATATTAAGAATGCATACTATAAGCCCCAGAGCAACCACTAAAAAAATAACATTGAGGAATAGCTAACAAGCCAATAAGTAAAATGGAATTGTAAAAATAGTTATTTCAAAAGAAGACAGTAAAGGAAGAATAGAGAAATAAAACAGAGGTAAAAACAGAAAATAGCAAAATGATAGATGTAAATCTGATCATATCAACAATCACATTAAATGTAAATGGATTAAACACTACAGTTGAAAGAGATTGTCAGAATGGATACAAAAGTAAGACTAAATTATATGCTCTCAAAAAGAGGTGTACTTTAAGTAAAAAAAGAAAGAAATAGGCTAAAAGTAAGTAGCTGGAATAAAGAGATACCATCCAAATAGTAGGCATAAAAGAAAATTGGAAGTATTGTTAATACTAACCAATAAAATAGACTTCAAGACAAAGGACATTACCAGAGATAAGAGATAAGACATTTCATAGTGATTCAAGAATCAAGAACTTATCAGGAAGACATAACAATCATTTATGCACTGAATAACAGAGCTTCAAAATACATGAAAATTTTTTCATAGAATTAAGGGAGAATAAAAAGATTCATACTTATACGTGGAGATTTTAACACTCTGCTCTAAGTAATTGGTTGAACAACTAGACAGATCAAAAAAGATGGAAGATCAACTACTTTCACTTAATTGACATTTATAGAATGCTATACATAACAGGTGCAGGATACATTTGCTTTTCAAATTCAAATAGTACTTTACTAAGATAGGTCATAAACAAAGGATTGAAGGTCATTTAAAAAGACTGAAACAACAGAGAGCCTAGTCTCTGTTTACAGTGGAATTAAATTAGTAATAAATAATGAGATACTGAACAATACGAAAAACTATAAACATTTGCAGTTAAGCCACACACTTCTAAATAACTTATGGGGACTTACACTTTCAGCTAAGCTGGAGTAATAGGGACCAGATTTATGCTCCAATCTTAAATGATTTAAAAAATCAGACAAAATATAAGAAGCAGTGGTTTTTCAGACATTGAACACTAGGCAGTGTAGACAGTGATGCCTGAGAGAGGGGGAAGCAAAATGAAATGGGCCCTGTGAGTGCTCCAGCTGACTGCCTGGTGAGAGTTTCCAGACTGCAGCACAGGGAGGAGAAACCCAGATGGGTCCCAGTGGTCATTCTGACCCGAGGAGACAAAGCTGGGAGTCCAGGAAATCATGGCTACTAGAGTTCTTAGGACAGAGAAGCAGAGATCACAGAGATGCACCAAGAGAAAGCTCCAGAGATCTGTAGGAGGCTCCTTCAGAGTCTTCAGTGGAGTACTTGATCAGCATGTGTGTGAGGAAGTTCCTTGAAGCGGGAGAAGAACCACTCAAAAAGAATAGGATGAATAATCCCCAGAGCTCACAAGGCCAAGAATAGTTCATAGTGACACAAACCAGAGTGGGAAGTCCTCATAATTCATTAGAGTGTTCTCTTGGTAGCAGGGTAAAATAGCCCTAGACTAAGTGGTGCTCTGGTCCCTTCTATCAGAGCTTGAAACTATCCTGGCAAGGAGTGAATGGTTTCCAAGTTATTTATGTCCCAGAACAAACCTCAGGAATACATAAATATAAAACATCCACTAAAGTAAAATTCACTGTGTCTGGCATCCAAACAGGGATTACAAGGAAGACAAAGAAGTGGAAAAATCCAACTTATGATTAGAAGAAAAGTCAATCAATAGAAGCAGACCCAGAAATGGCACAGATGGTGCAATTAGTCAATAAGAATATTAAGCCAACTATTATAAATATGCTCGATATATGCAAAAAAGGCAGAGAAAAGCATGAGCATGTTAAGGAGGGACAGGGAAGATAGAACAAAGATCAAAATTGAACTCTAGAACTGAAAAAAAAATCTCAGATGAAAAATGAACTAGGTAGGATTAATAGCAAATCAGAAACAATAAAACGTTAGCAAATTTTTTTTTTTTTAAAGATTTATTTATTTGACACAGAGAGAGAGACAGCTAGAGAGGAAACACAAACAGGGGGAGTGGAAGAGGGAGAAGCAGGCTCCTGGCTGAGCAGGGAGCCCGATGCGGGGCTCGATCCCAGGACCCTGGGATCATGACCCGAGCCGAAGGCAGATGCTTAACGACTGAGCCACCCAGGCGCCCCAAAGCGTTAGCAAATTTGAAGACATAGTCATAGATACATTTTAGAATGTAATACAGAGAGTAAAAAGCTTGGGGAAAAAATGAACAGAGTATCACTGAGCTGTGGGACAATTTCAAGCTCACCTGATATACATGAAATTGAAGTCCTCAAAGGAAGAGCAGAAGAAAATATTTAAAGAAATAACAGCTGAATGTTTTCCAAATTTGATGAAAATTAGAAACAAGAATAGAACCAAGAACCGCAGTGAACCCTAAGCACAAGAAACATGAAGAAAAAAGTTCACCAAGGTACGTCTTAATGGAATTTCATATAACCAATGATAAAGAAAAACATTTTGCGAACAGCCAGATGGGGAGAAAAAGGCAAGTTACATACTGAGGTATGAAGATAAGGATGACAGCAGACTTCTTATTGGAAATAATGCCAGAAGCCAGTGGAACAACGTAAAGTACTGAAAGAAAAAAGAACAAACCAAACCATTGTCAGTCTAAAATTTAATACCCAGCAAAATATGTGTTTAAAAGAAAGGCAAAATACTTTTTTAGACATTTATAAGCTGAAGTAATTCATCACCAGCAGACTTTCATTATGGGAAATGTTAAATAAATTTCTCAAAGCAGAAGGAAAATGATGCCAGATAGAAATCTACATTTACACAGGGGAATGCTGAGCTCCAGAAATGGTAAATATGTGGATAAATGTAAATAATTTTTGTTCTTATTTAAAAATAACTTTAAATGATGATTGTTTAAAATAAAAACAATAACCATTTTTTATGGGGTTTGTATAAAATGTATGATAATGCATACAAGCTGAGATAGGGGAAATGGTATGTATTATTATTATGGTTCTTATAAAACAAGCACTAATATTACTTGAAGGTAGACTGTGGTAAGTTACAGATGAATGCTATAAACCTTAAGATAACTAGTAATAAAACAAAACAAAGATTTATGATTAGTAATTAACAATGGGAGATAAAATGAAACAAAAAATATTCAATTCAAAAGAAGGCAAAAAAGGGAAAGAGGGAACAAAGGATAGATGAGATGAATGGAAAATAAATAGCATGGGGTGCCTGGGTGACTCAGTCGGTTAAGCACCCCACTTTTGATTTTGGCTCAGGTCATGATCTCAGGTTCGTGGGATCAAGCCCTGAGTAAGGCTCTGTGCTCAGCGAGGAGTCTGCTTGTCCTCCCTCTGCTCCTCCCTGGCTCCGACTCTTTCTCTGTCTCTCAAATAAAGAAATTAATAGCATCCTTAAAAAAACCACAAGAAAGTAAATAGCAAATTTAAACCCAAACTGTATCAATAATAGATGAAATGGTCTAAATACCTATCTATGTATATATGTACGTATGTATGTATGTAGAAAGTATGCACAAGTGGAGGCAGGGGGAGGGGCAGAGGGAGAGAGAGAATCCCAAGCAGGCTCCACACCCAGCATGGAGCCCGACTTGGGGCCTGGTCTCAACGACCCTGAGATCATGACCTGAGCCAAAATCAAGAGTTGGGCACTTAACTGACTGAGCCACCCAAGCACCCCAGTCTAAATACCCATTTATTTATTTATTTGATTTTATTTATTTATCTGACAGAGAGAGACACAGTGAGAGAGGGAACACAAGCAGGGGGAGTGGGAGAGGGAGAAGTAGGCTTCCTGCAGAGCAGGGAGCCCAATGCAGGGCTCGAACCCAGGACCCTGGGATCATGACCTGAGCTGAAGGCAAACGCTTAATGACGGAGCCAACCAGGCGCCCCTAAATACCCATTTAAAAAGACAAAGATTCTTAGATTGGATAAAATGTCAACTATACAATGCCTACAAGAAACTGACTTTAAATATTAAGGTGCAAGGAGTTAAATGTGAAAGGATAGGATAAGATATACCATACTAATACTAATTTAAAAAAGTTAGAGTGGGCGCCTGGGTGGCTCAGTTGGTTAAGCGACTGCCTTTGGCTCAGGTCATGATCCTGGAGTCCTTGGATCGAGTCCCGCATCGGGCTCCCTGCTCGGCAGGGAGTCTGCTTCTCCCTCTGACCCTCCCCGCTCTCATGTGCTCTCTCTCATTCTCTCTCTCTCAAATAAATAAATAAAATCTTTAAAAAAATAAAAAAAATAAAAAAGTTAGAGTGGCCATATTAATATCAGACAATAGATTTCAGAGCAAAGAATATTAGCAGAAATAGAGTTATCTTATAATGATGAAGCGGTCAATTCATCAAAAGACGTACCATTAGGTGCATAAATATTTATACACCTAATAAGAGCTTTAAAATACATGAAGCAAAACTTGTAGAACTGAATGAAGAAATAATCAAATCCACAATTATAGTTGCAGGTTTCAACACCCTTTTCTCAATAATCAATAGATCAAGTAGACAGAAAATCAGTAAAGATATAGAATATTTGAATAACACTGTCACGCAATTTGGCCTAATTGACATTTATAAAACACTCTATGTAACAACAGCAGAATGTACATTCTTTTGAAGTGTACATAGAATGTTTACCAGGGTAGACCAAATTCTAGGCCATAAAACAAGTCTCAGTAAATTTAAAAGGATTGAAATCATTCAAAGTATTTTCTCTAATGGTCATGGGATTAAATAAAAAATCAATAACAGGTACCTGGAAAATTTCCAAATATTTGGAAACTAAAAACACACTTCTAAATAATCCCTGGGTCAAGGAAGAAACTGTTAGGGAAATTAGAAAATATTTTGAACTGAATGCAAATGACAGCACAACATATGAAAATTTGTGGAATGTAGTTAGAGCAGTTCTCAGCTGGTAATTTATAGCACTAGATGCCTATATTAATAAAAGAAAAAAAAAAAGAAAACTTCAAATCCATGATCTCAGCTTCCACTTTAAGACATGAGGCAAAAAAAGAGCAAATTCAACCCAATGTAAGCAAAAGAAAGGAGATTAAGATAAGAGCAGACATAATTGAAATAGAAAACAGATAAATAGTAGAGAAAAATCAGTAAAACCAAAAGCTCGTTCTTTGAGATCCTTGAAACTGATAAACCTGCAGCCACGCATCAGGAATAAAATAGAAAAGACACAAATTACTAACATAATGTGAGAAGTGACTTAATACAAATTCTAAGGATATTAAAAGGCTACTAAGGTAGTGTTATGATCAACTTTATGCCAGTGAATTCTGCAACTTAGATGACATGGATAAATCCCTTGAAAGACCCAAATAGGAAAAACTCACCCCTGAAGAAATTGATAACTCCCAAAGCCCCATATCTATTAAAGAACTTGAATTCATAGTTAAAAACCTTCCCACAAAGGAAACTCCAGGCCCAAATGACTTCACTAGTGAATCTTAACCAAATATTTAAGAGAAATAATACCAGTTTTGTGTCTCTCTTAAAATTTATATTTTGAAGTCCTAATCCCCAGTGCCTCAGAATGTGTCCTTATTTGGAGATAGGGTCTTTACAGAGATGAATCAAGTTAAATGAGGTCATTAGGATGGGCCCTAATCCAGTATAATTGGTGTCCTAATGAAAAGGGGAGATTTGGAGACAGACAAGCATACAGAGAGAACACCATGTGAATGTGAAGAGAGCTATATATAAGTGAAAAAGAAAGGTCTGGAACAGGTCCTTCCCTCACGGCCCTCAGAAAGGGCCAACCCTGCTAAGACCTTGATTTCTGACTTTTAGTTTCCTTAATCATGAGATATAATACAATTCTGTTGTTTAAGCCACTCAGTTTATGGTACTTTGTTATGGCAGCCCTAGGAAGCTACTACACAATTCTATTCAAACTCTTCTAGAAAGTCATAGAGAAGGAAACTTTTTTTCAGCTCATTCTGTGAGACCATCATTACCTTATACCCAACAAGAAAAAGACATTGTAAGAGAAGAAAGTGATAGATGAGTATCTTTCATGAACATAGGTACAAAATTTTTAAATAAAATTTTAGCAGATTAATCCACCTGTGTGTGTGTGTGTGTGTGTGTGTGTATACATACATACTTATTTCTATGTGTTTATAATATCATGACCAAGTAAAATCTGTCTCAGGAATGCAAGGTTCATTTCATATTTGGAAATCAATCAGTGCATTTCAGCATATTAACTATAAAAGAAGAACTGAATGATCATGTGAAGAGATACAGAAGGAGCATTTGACAATATACAGTATTCATGTCTGATAAAAACTTTTGCAAACTAGAAATAGAAGAGAATTTTCTCAAACTGATAAGGGGCATTTATGAAAACATTAGCTTTCACATTATACTTAACTGTGTAAAAAAACTGCTTTCCCCATCAGATCAGGAACAAAGCAAGGGTGTCCACTCTCACCATGTCTATTCAGCATTGTACTGGAGATTCTAGCCAGTGCAATAAGGCAAGAAAAAGAAACAAAAGATATCCATATTGGAAAGGAGAAAGTAAAACTGTCTTTTATTTGCTGAGAACCCAATTGTCTATGTAGAAAATTCTACTCAATCTACAAAAAAAACTTCTAGAATTGAAAAGTTGGTTTAGCAATTGCAGAATTCAAGGTCAATATGCAAAAAGTAATTGTATTTCTATGTATTGGAAATGAAGAACCAGAAATTAAAAATCAGAAATACCATTTATAATATCAAAACATGAACTAATTAGGGATAAGTTTTACAAAAGATGTGCAGATTTTTTCATTAAAAAACTACAAACCATTGCTTAGAGAAATTAAGGAAGACCTAAATAAAAGGAAAGACATATCCTATTCATGCATTGGAAGACTCAGTGTTGTTAAGACATCCCCCCAGACTGGTCTGTAGATTCAGTGCAATTCTAGCCCTTGACACACACACTGTAAAGGAATCCCAAAGCTTTTGTAGGCAGGTGGCTTGGTGAAGGTTTGGGCCCTGGTTGCACAGGCTTGCTGAGCTAGTGAGTCTGACAGTGGTCTCTAGAATGATATACTGGGGCAGCAGGGGCTGTCAAGGGGTGGAGAAGAAGCCGGGAGGTGCAGCTGAACTAGGAAGGTCTGCAAGGTAGGAGCTCTCAGGGAGGGGCCAAATGGGAGGCAAGGTTCACCCAGAAGTTTGATAGCCATTATGTCCAAGTGGTAGAATTATGGATGATTCTTATTTTCTTCTTTGTGTTTCTCTGTCCCCCACTCCCCCACCCCTCCCCAAGCAGACTTCTAATATAATCAGAGAAACCACAGTCTTATAGTTGATTCCTATGGGATATTGTTTTTTTGCATACCTATATAATTTGAATATTTTACAAGGAGATTGTATTTGTTTTGTAATCAAAAACAAGGTGGACAGGTAGGCAGGAAGAACATTGCTAAAGCAGTAGGTCTTAAGAGACTGTGAGGAACTCCTGGTGGGCCCATGTATCAATAACCAGGACATGGAAACCACAGTAAATATGGGACAGCCAAGCAAATGTACATTTTACTTGTCGTGTTCTTTCCGAATCTGACTTCTGTTGGACACATAGAATGTCTCTCTCTAGTTAATGCATCAAGTCATCTTAGAACATTTGACAGAAGACTTAACTCCTTAATTCCATGGAGGCAGATTGGGATCTCTAATTACTTAATTGAAAAAAGGTACACACTTCAGCCTGCCACAGTGTTTGGGAATTAATCTTTAAAACCTGACAGTGAACATTAAATTCAATTAGGGAGAGCGATTAGCAGAGATTCTTCTCTCCTTCACCCTGGGTAGCTTTGAGAAGTGGCTGACTGGTCTGCATTGATTCTGACACTATGCTTGTGTATATATCAACCAGGAGAGCCAAGTATGCATTTTTCACTTCAGAGGAGAGTTATCGGACAATTTACAGATTGATGGATTTCCTTAAACATGTCTCCATGGCTGATTCAGAAGGCCCCCTGGCCACGAATTCAGACTCACCGGTTTGCTGCTTTGGGCCTTGGTGTTTTCTCCTCCTCTTTTCTTCCCCTGCTCCTCCTC
This sequence comes from Phoca vitulina, assembly GCF_004348235.1. Taxonomy (NCBI): domain Eukaryota; kingdom Metazoa; phylum Chordata; class Mammalia; order Carnivora; family Phocidae; genus Phoca; species Phoca vitulina. Next base: position 67,129,323 of record NW_022589710.1, read on the forward strand.
TTCCTCCTTTCTTAACTTTCTCCTCCTCCTTATTTTGTTGGTTCTACCTTCCAAGCAAGGCCACTTTTCCACTGCCTCCAACTGGTTCCAACCGTGCTGCTCTCTCCCCTGGATTCTTGCAGAAGCTCCACACTGTCTTCCCATGTCTCCCTTGCCCCGCATGCTCCTCCTGGCACAGCAGCCAGAGGGGTCCTGTTTCTGCCTGCAGGATTCTTCCCCAATTTCTGTACAGCTCCTTTCCTCACCCCTTCAGGTCTTCCTTCAAAGCCACCTTCTCTGAGAGGCTCTTCCTGGCCACCATTTCAACTCCTTCTCCTGACCTTAGAGCTCCTTTCCTGCTCACTTATGCCCTCGGTCTTTACCAATACCTTGTATGCTACATAGATTCTGCTTGTTTATCTTGTTTAGTGTCTGTCTCATTGAAGGCAGAGATTTTTGTCTTAGTTGTTTACTGCTGAACAATGCCTGGCTAATGCAGGTACTCAGGAAATGTTTGTTGAATGAATGAAAAAATGAGTTTTTAAAAAATTTTTATTTATTTTTTTAGAGTTGGGGAGGGGCAGAGGGAGAGAGAGAATCTTAAGTAGGCTTAATGCTCAACACGGAGCCCAATACGGGGCTTGATCTCACAACCCTGAGATCATGACCTGAGCTGAAATCAAGAGTCGGATGCTTAACTGACTGAGCCGCCCAGGGGTCCCAAAAATGAATACTTTAATAGATGGAAACATTTTGGAATATTTGCTTCAGAGCATAGTCAGTCTCTCTCTCTCTCTCTCTCTCTCTCTCTCTCTCTCTTTCTCTCTCAGAAATACAGCATAGTGTTCACAGTACCCTTCTGTCAGCCCCGCCCTCCCCCGCCACTCCCTGGAGTGACCCTCATCTTCATACATATTGTTACAGTCTTACTGCAAATGCACAAATAAACATGATAGAATTTTGCATCGTGTTTTTTTTTTCTTTTTTAAGATTTTATTTATTTATTTGACAGAGAGAGACAGCGCGAGAGAGGGAACACAAGCAGGGAGAGTGGGAGAGGGAGAAGCAGACTGCCTGCTGAGCAGGGAGCCCGATGCGGGGCTCAGTCCCAGCACCCTGGGATCATGACCTGAGCCGAAGGCAGACGCTTAATGACTGAGCCACCCTGGCGCCCCCTCATCATGTGTGTTTTTAAGATTGTATAAAATGCATACAGCACAGGATTTACTGTTTTAACCATTTTCAAGTGCACAGTTCAGTGGCATTGAGCACATTCACATTGCTGTGCAACCATCATCACCATCCATTTCTAGAACTCTTTTTGGCTCACAAAACTAAAACTCTATCCCCATTAAACACTGACTTCCCACCCTCCCCCCCCCCCCCCCCCCCCCCCCCCCCCCATTCTCCTTTCTATAGCTATGATTTTGACTATTCTAGGAACCTCGTGTAAGTGGAATGATACAGTATTTGCCCTTCTGTGTCTGGCTTATGTCAGAAGACACTCAGCATAGTGTCTTCAGGGTCCATCCATGTTGGGGCAGGTGTCAGAATCTCCTTCCTTTTCAAGGCTGAATAGTATATGGATGGACCACGTGTTGTTGATCAATTCATCTGTTGATGGACACTAGGGTTGTTTTCGCCTTTTGACTCCTGTGAATAATGCTGCTATGAACTTTGGTGTGCAGGTATCTCTTTGAGACCCTGCTTTCAGTTTTTTGGGTATATACACACAAGTGGAATTGCTGGATCCTGTGGTGACTATGCATAATTTTTTAAAAAGATTTTATTATTTGAGAGAGAGTGCGAGAGAGAGCATGAGCAGGGGGGAGGGGCAGAGGGAGAGGGAGAAGCAGACTCCCCGATGAGCAGGAAGCCTGAGGATGACGTGGGACTTGATTCCAGGACCCTGGGATCATGACCTGAGCCGAAGGCAGATGCTTAACTGACTGAGCCACGCTGGCGCCTCTTCACATAATTTTTAAAGAAACTGTTGTACTGTGTCCACACAGGCTACACCTTTTCACACTCCCCCCAACAGTGCACGGAGCTTCGAGTTTCTCCACATTCTCCCCAACACTTGTTCTTTCCTTTCTTCTTCTTCTTCTTTTTTCTTTTTTTTTGATAGAAGCAATGTTTCCTGTTTTTATAACTTAGATGGTATCTTGCTGCATATATGCAGCTTGTCTTATGTAATCAATATTATGTTTTTTATTGCTCAGCCATGTTAACCCTGTAGGTGTAATTCATTAATTTTACTTTATTTTTTCTATTAAAGAGTCATACTTGTACATAGTTTTGAAAAAACTGCACTCTGTTCTACCACAAACTCCCACTCCACTTTGAAGGCTTCTGGCTGTTTCTTCCATTATTTCTGTCCATATTTCTAACTTTTTTTTTTTTTTTTTAAGTAGGCTCCATGCCCAATGTGGGGCTGGAACTCATGCTGAGATAAGAGTTGCGCACTTATTTGTGGAACATAAGGAATAACATGGAGGACATTAGGAGAAGGAAGGGAAAAATGGGGGGGGGGGAGTTGGAGGGAGAGATGAACCATGAGAGACTATGGACTCTGAGAAACAAACAGGGCTTTAGAGGGGAGGGGGGAGGGGGATTGGTTAGCCCGGTGATGGGTATTAAGGAGGGCACGTACTGCATGGAGCACTGGGTGTTATACGAAAACAATGGATCATGGATCACCACATCAAAAACCAATGATGTATGGTGACTAACATAACATAATAAAATTAAAAAATAAATAATAAATAAATAAAAGAATAGTTGCGTGCTGTATCAACTGAGCTAGCCAGGCACACCTCTGTCCATATTTCAAATGTAAATGCTGCTCTTTCTTGATTTTTCAGTTTGAGACCCCAGCTATTAACCCCTAAGAAGGAAAAAAGGATCTGAGCTCTATTAGCATTCTTTGATGGCTGCTATTGACCTCTTGTTTTCTTAAGCTCAGACATTTACATATGCCCAGGAAACATACTTTCAGAACTCTGATCCTTTGCATTTTGAGGAACTTCTGGATGCAGCAGGATAAATTTTCCCATCTTGAAAGGGAAGTCTGTCTCTGGATCGGGTCTGTGGATGTGTGGGTACACTTTGGGTTATCAGGGAAATGAAGGACATGAAGCTTGGGTTCTCTGATGTAACTGAGAGAGGGCCAGAGAGCACTGCTGGTAAGAGCTGCGTGTGTGGCAAGCCCCAAGGAGCACGCCCACCAGCCCCACTCATTCCTCACCACAGTCCTTGGGATGGGGCTCTTCTTATCCCCACTTCATGGAGGAGGAGACTGAGGCCCAGCGAGGCCAAGCTGCTTGGCCAAGTCACATGACCTGCAAGCAGAAGCATCACATGAGAGGCACTTGGCTCCGATGCCCATGTTCTGGCTGCCGGTGCTCTCCCTGCTTCTCATGTTCGATCCTCTAAGCCACCTCAAATGGTGGGTGGGAGCATCCCCTGCTTCCTGTAGTGACAGTGAAGGTAGGAGCCTAGCCCTACTAAGTGTGTGTGCGTGCCAGGCCCAGAGCCAGCCCTGTCAGGCTCCATGCTAACCAGCCTTTCCCTGGGGTTCCTGGGAGAGCTGGTGAAGGGCTCTCTCATGTGTGGGGTGGCCCTGGCTCTTAGAATGTGCAGTTTATACTTGAGGGTTTAAGAATGTATTTCAGAAGTCATTGAATGTACATGGGGCTTTCTGCCACGGGCCTCATCACCATTGAAAGCCAGGGTGGGAATGAGGGACCATACCTTCTCCCTAGAAAAAAGAACAGCTGGCCCTTTGGGCAGATACTGGCTCTTTACCCCACTGTAAGCACAGGTGTGGCAAGGCTGTTTTGGATCTTACTCTTAAAGCGGGACCCTGAAGATAGCCTGACCTGGTGCAGTGTCCACTCCAGGGCTCACAAAGCCCCGTCTCAGAGGACAGATGTCAGAGATGCAGGCAAGACTGGGCTACAAGACAGTGAACAGAGCAGGATGTTTGGTGGTGAGCAGCTGCAAAGTGGATGGGAAGGGCTGGGTGGCTGAGTGGCAGAACTTGGGCATGCTGTTTTCTTGGGGGTTCCCTTAACCCCAGGAAAGGTTTTGGGAAAAACTCCCCCTCACCTCGCCAGCCCCAAGCCTTTACACTTCAACAAGGAAAAGTCTAACAGTATTGTTTGGTTGGTAAAATAACAGGCATCTAGTTCCACTATGAGACCCTCTCCTCCTGTAGAGGGGCCAGGCTGAGCCCCGGAGGTCAGGCCCCCATGTTTGACATCTGGCACTGTGTTTGCCTTGTAGGTGTGGAACGCCGTGGACTCGGGCCGCTGCTTGCAGACCTACTCCCTGCACAGTGAGGCGGTGCGGGCTGCCCGCTGGTCTCCCTGTGGCCGGCGCATCCTCAGCGGTGGCTTCGACTTCGCCCTACACCTAACAGACCTTGAAACAGGTGTGTTTCACGGCATTGTTACCCCGAGGCACCCCTTCCTCACCCGGAAGCTTCTCTGGACAGTCAGCAGCCACAAGCTGCACGCGGTTTCAGGGCAGTAGGAGAGAGCCCGCAGGAGAGGCTCACACTTGGTGAGCAGGTTTCCAGGGCGTTTGCCCAGAACCAGGACTCTCCACAGGGGGTTTGAGAGACAGAGGACAGAGCCGCAAGGTTGTCTCAGCCCCAAGCTGTGGGGCTGGATAAAGAGGTGGCTTTTTAATCAACTTCTGACATGTAATTTGTACCAAAATAGATTTAGCTTTATCACGGTGTCCTTTGGTTGAAATCAGTTTAGAATTCCTGTCAATTCATTATCGTTGAAAGGCTGTAAGGAATGATTCCAGCTCATAGGGAAAGTCTGCAAACGAGTTCTGCTTTAGTGCCTACACTGAAAAGGCATTTGGGTAAGATGGATTTGTGCTGGGTAAATCCTAAGGGGGCTCTTGACAAGCAGGGCGAGAAGGAGAGAGAAGGCAGCGGAAGGAACTTGACACTCCCGGGGGCTCCTGTGCAACAGGCACTCTCAGCCCCCGATCCAGCCACAGCCCCCCGAGTGGGGTCCTGTCTGTGCTCCTCAGGTGAGGCCAGAGCTGGCTTGAAACCTCTGCCCCTGACTCAGGCTGGCTGGTCTCAGCACCCATGTTGCCTTTGCCTCCCTGGGCTTCTTCTGGTCACTTTTCTGCTGGACAGAGTTCCCACCCTTCCCTGGGGTGTCCCCTTCAGTCTTCAGAGAGGCCTCTCCCGCTCAGCAGTCTCCCAGGGCCTGGCAAGCAGGAGATGACAGTTCTGGGCCCAACCACACAGCTCCTCCCCCGCAGCATGGAGGGGGTGCAGGGAAGGAGCACAGTGGATGGATTGGGGTAACTGTGGGGGTTGTTTCCCGACCCGAGCACCCTCATCCCCTCTGGCCTGCTGAGGGGCGGTCCTGAGCTCCTCTGACCGAGCCCCACGCGCCCTCAGTGGGGCCGATGAAAAGACCGACGGCTGTGTCAGTGGTCAGCACTGTGCCGCGGGCTTTGTACAGAACGTGCCGTCCTCACCCCAGCCTGCTGCCCGTGCTGCTTTCCCCCGTTTTATAGGTGAGAAGCCCGAGGCTCACTGCAGCGAGCAGCTTGCTCAGAGCCTCCCAGTGGCGCGTGGCAAGTGGGGATTTAGAGCCATGCCTGCAAGTGCAAATCCTGTGCTCTTTCTACATCTGTATGGTGTTTTTCTTCTCAACAAAGTGTTTCCCCAACCATTTGTGATCTTACCGTGAGCCCCGCAGGGCCGATGAGGGGGCCGTGGCTCAGGGGTTTGGTGCCACTTAGTTGGTGGTGACTGCAGCAGGTAATGTTCTCCTACAGCCTTACAAACGGGGTCTCACTTAGGCCCCACTCACCCTTCAGGGCCGGCACCACCAGACTCCTCTTTTCACGCACAGGTCTGCTCGGCTCACTGTGTTTCTATGTGCCCAGTAAGCCGTGCTCAGCATTGGAGACACAGAGGTGAACAAGACCCAAAATCCACCCCAGAAGCTCTCGTTTGCTGGGGGAGACAGAAGTGCAGCGAGAATCCCAGATTACAGTGAGGGAGTGAGATACAGGAAGTGCAAGAACGTCTAGCCTAGAAGATCAAAAAAGACTTCTGGGAGAAAGCGGAACCTACCCTGAGGCAGGAATGAGGGGGACAGAGGATCCAGGTGAAGGGGGCACGGTTGAGGGGGAGAGAAATGGGTTCTCAGTAGACAGGACAGTGAGGACAGAGTTGGTACAGGAACATGAACTGCGTGGTGTGTGTGGAAATGTGGGGTGCAGGGATCTGGGGCAGCGAGTCTGGAGGTGCAGGAACAGGAGCTTGAGCTTCATGCAGTTCCTGGCCTATGAGGTATGCATTCTCCAGGCACTGTTCCCCATTCCAGGGTCACTGAGCACCCCTGGGTACCTGCACTGCCCACCCACAGAGCGAAGGAGTGATGCATACTGGGGGGGGGGTGGGATGTTGGATTAATTAAGTACAAGTTCATTTGATAACATTAATGGATTCCTAGTGGCCCTTTGTCCTAATGGATCTTCTCAATCAACAGATGTTAAAGAGACAGTGCCATTGTGTGTGGGGGTGTGTGTGTGGGGGGTGGTTCCGAAATTTTTAGATGTTGAAAGTCTTCCTGCCTGACAAGTTAGGGACTGCCACAGCAGATGGCGGTAGGGGGCCATTGTTGAGTTTGGAGCAGGAGAGAATCACGGCTTGATTTGTACTCTGGGCAGTTCTCCCTAGTGTCTGCAGCTGGTTGGGAATGACCCGAGGCAGGGTGGAGAGCAGGAGGAGGGGAGAAGGCATGCCTTGCCCAGTTGGTGGCAGAACTTCAGGGAGAGAAGCTTGTCTGGCCCCAGGCCCAGCGCGCTCCTCCAGCTGTGGTGTGGTGGGTGGTATAGGGAAGGCGCAGCCCCGTCCTCAGGGCTTTGCCTGAGATGGAGGACTTTTCCAGTCCACCCACCTCCCGGGAATAGCACTCCTCACCTGGTTCATCTGTTGAGAGCTCAGTTCCAGTCATTCAGTAGGTACTTACTGAGTACCTACTATGTACAAGATCTGGTGGGGTGAGCTTGTTGGTGAGCTTGTTGGATATTCTTTGTCCCTTGGGGACAAGGGTCTCAGGGTTTGGACCTTACCCTTGGAGAAGCCCCCCAGCCCCTAGATGGGACCTCTCTTGCCAAGGGGGTTGCTGGTTTCTGTGTCTGTCTCCCTGACTAGTGTGGGCACTCCTTGAGAATGGGACCTGTCCTGGGAGTTTTGGTGTCTCCATCATCTGGCCAGGGCTGGCTTGGAGCAGCTGCTCAGTGTGTGAGTGGAGGCTGGCCCTTGCTGAGCAGTGAAACCCATCAGTGGCTGCCACGGTAGGCGAGTAGGCTCCCCCCAGGTCTCCCACCTCAGCTCTGCATCCCCACCCCAGGTTGTACTAGGTGCTTTCTTTAGCAGAGGTTGGTGGGCTTGGGCAGCCCCTATGGCTCTCAGCCTGGTTTGACTTATCTCATCCTTTCTCATCACTGAGTCTGATTTTCCTTTTTACTTGATCTGCCTCTTTCTGCCCTTGGCGATTTGGCTTTTTCATTTCAATCTAATTAGAACTCCCTGCCAGGAGAAGGCAATGCAGGGCGTTCTCACCGCAGTGCTTTGGGAATTAGTCACTCGGTGCCCATTGTCGTTAATGGGAATTTGGCGCCAAGGCCATTTATCCTGGTGTCTTCAATCAATACAGTTAAAAATCTGTGGATTCTAAAATGTCAATACCCGGCCTGAAATATGGAGGGCCAGCAACATTTTATCTCGTTAATTTATAGTTCTGACGGGCTGTTGGCTTATAAGACAACCATGAATCAACACCTAAATAAAATCCGCTCACAGATTCATTATTTTTGGTGCTCCCGCTTCAGTCTGTAATCTTCCTAACAAAACGTCTTTAGTGCATAAGGCTGAGGTGGCCTCAGGGAACCCTGGCCGACTCCACCAGGGCCCGAATGTCACCTGGCTTATGAGTCAGCTGTCCTGCACGCCAAATCGGCCAGTCTCCTCAGCATCCCCCCGAAGACCTCGTTCAGTTCAGTTCTGCTGGCACTGGTCTCTTGCAGCTTCCAGCCCCTCGGGTAGTTGCCCCCAGCCTGGCTGTTAAGGCCTCAGAGGTACGCAGGGCCTCGTACTTTGCATTTGTTGGCTGCAAAGGAGATTTTCCTCTCCCTGGAGCCCCATGGCCCTGGCTGGAGAGGGCACCCTGTCCTCCTTCCTTTGGCCTGGTCAGCTCTCTTGATGTGCATCCAGACATCTGTGCAATGCCACCTGGTCCCAGGTGCCTGATGCTGGAGGCAGCGCAGTGGGATAGAAGGAGCACAGACGGGGTGCAGGTGTGTTCTTCCACTTACCTGAGCTGGGTATCCTCGGGGAAAGTTCCTTCACCTCCGTTTCCGCATCTGTGGAAGGGGGTAACAGGACCTGTCTGGTGGTGGGGTGGTTGAGGGGAATAGCTGAGATAATGTTTGTGGGTGCTTTACAGAATGCCTGGCCCAAGGTAGGCACTCAGCAAAAGATGTCCCTTCCCTTCCTCCATCACTGCCCCATGAGACCCTTCAGATGGTGGGAAAGAATGACCTTGTTCCTGCTGAGTGTCCAGAGAACCCCAGTTGCTGGGCCATTTCCTCATACAGAGTGGCTTTGGTGGCTCGGCTTCAAAAGCCCCTAGTCTGATGATCCCCCAGCTGGCTTACTAGTGTGGCCCTTGGTCCCCTGTGTGGGTCTGAGGGGCAGGCTGGGAAGAAAACAGGCCTTCCTGGGTTCTCCCAGCTTCTCCTCCATGTTTTGCTTCTCCATGACAAAATAGTACTGGTGGTAGGCTAGCCGCTTCCTCCTGGCGATGGGATGGCAGCTGCCCTTTATTTTGGGTGGGCATGCAGACCTCCCACAGCCCAGCCTGACCCTCTCTCCAGAGCTCCAGGCACCCAGTGCTGGAGAAGGTCCATGGCCTTCTTTACTCAGATACCCACTGCCCGCAGCCTTGCCATCCCCAGCCCCTGGTTATCTCCTCCTGCTCTGGGGGTCCCTGTGTCTTTCAGTGGGGGGTTATGGGGCATGAAAATGAGCAGCCAGCTGGGACTGGACCCATACATGACCCTTTCTCTTGTTTTCCCAAGAAGTGTGTTCTGGTCATCGTGACTGGGGCCCCCATCACAGAAGCACTCTAGGAAAGGGGAATATCCCATTGGCTGAGTGTGCACCGTGGGCCAGGCCCTGGGTGATGTAGCCCCGGTTCCTAGCATTCTGGCCTGTATCCAGCTGAGATGAGTAAAGAGATGTTAGTCCCCTTGCTTATTATGTATTTAGTCCTTACTCTAACCTGTGAAGACAGTGTTTTTATCCCCATTTCATTGACCTAGACACTGAGGCCGGGAACATTCAGGGACTTGCTCGAGGCCTCACAGCCAGCAGTAACAGAGCTGGGATCCACCTCTGGCCTGTGTGACTGGCAGAGGCTGCCACGTCTGTTTCCCTGCCATGGACGAACTGTTTGCTTAAGGGAGCCTGCTTGGCTCTCCCCTGGGCAGCTGGCTCGCCACCTGTGGAGGATAACTTAGGGTCTCCAGGAGGAAGGCGACTGAGATGGATCTTGCCTGGGCCTTCTGAAGGAGGCCTCTCTGGCTGTTGACAGCCACCACTGCAGCGGGAGAAATGTTAGCCCTGACAGTTTGCGTACCCTTGGCCTGGGAAGGGTGGGAAGCATCCAAATTTGAACTCTGCTGAAGAGGACCAGGAGCTCATGGCTTTAGAGAAGAGGCTGCAGATGGGGCTCCTTTTGGGCTAAGTGGTGCCACCCACCAGGTCTTGGAGGAGGTGCCTGCAGAGAGGCCTGGGCGTCTCCATTCTTCGGCTTTTGAGCACCATGACTGAGTGTCCCCCCAGTACAGCTCAGGGGGACTCAGGCATCCTTCAGGTGCCTGTGGAGGCCAGGAGGGCAGACACCCAGCTACATCATGAGCCCCAGCCAGCGGGCACACGTGCAGCTCCTGGTGGTCCTGGCACGTTCTGTGTCGTCAGGCCTTTGGGCTCAGGGGTTTTGCCACTGGATCTAGATACCGAGTCTCTGAGGGGCTCCGGAGCCCAGTGAGGTCTGAGCTCACATTGGTCCTGGTGCTGCCCTTCCAGTGCCTTCTTGCCCAGAGCAGCTGCCCCCCCCCCCTCCCGCTAATGCAGGTGCCCCCCCCAAACCCTGCTGACTCCTCTGCTTTTCCCTTGTCCTCAACCACCCCTCTTTCTTCTAAGCTCATTCCTTCACTGATGCCCCGTTCCTGGCCCACTTTTAAACGAGCTTGTTCTCAGGGCTGTGCCCTCTTCGGCCCTGGGCACCCCGCCCCATTCCCATGCACACCCTTTCCTTTCACTCTGAAGAGTTTTTCTCTCCAGTCTCAGCCTTGTTTCCTCCCCTCTTTCCGTACAGCTTTGGGGTGAGAAGCCGGCCCTAGTTACGGATATTAAATCCCGTTATTCAACATCAGTGAAACACCCCGCCAGCCCATGTCTCACACTTTGGGAGGTGCCTGCAGGTCCTGCCGCATGTCCGTACACACCCGTGCCGTCACCCTCTGGGTGGATAAAAGGCGGGTTTTCCTCGACGGTGCTAGTTCACTGGCTACCATCACGGCCCGGGCGGCGCGTCGGCTCTGTGCATGCTCAGTGGCAGCTGTGCGGCCATGTGGCTGTCCCTGCGGGTCAGCAGCCTCTGGGGACTGACCGGAACCCGACCAGAGCCTGAACACAGGAGCCTGCGGGGCCCCAGAAAGCCAACTTGAGGCAAAACTTTTGGACACACCTTGTTTGCAAGTTCAGAACTCTTTTTTTTTTTTTTTTTTTTTTTAATTTTTAGAAAATTCAGTCTTGTCCAGATAATTGAGAGCAGTGGGCGGCCTTGACGTAAAAGAGAGCTCACCGCCATGGCTGCTGTGTCTTTGCTGCTGCCGCCGGGCAGCCGCCGTCTGCGGGCCTGTCATCGGTCTGGGGCCTGCGGCTGCCGGGCCTCTTTCTGATTCAGGACAGCTTCTTCAGCTACACTTCATTCTGCTGGTTTGCAGATTGGAGAGGCCCGCTGGGCTGACCCAGAGACCCCCACTTGTCCACGGGGGACCTGCAGACACAGGCCTGTCTGCCTCTCACCCGGACCCTTCCCAGGACTCCGCCAGGCATGCCGAGACGGCCCCTGTTTCTGATTCATAGAGTTTGTTCTTTTTTTTTTTAAAGACTTTATTTATTTATTTGAGAGAGAGAGAGAATGAGAGACAGAGAGCATGAGAGGGGGGAGGATCAGAGGGAGAAGCAGACTCCCTGCCAAGCAGGGAGCCCGATGCGGGACTCGATCCTGGGACTCCAGGATCATGACCTGAGCTGAAGGCAGTCGCTTAACCAACTGAGCCACCCAGGCGCCCTCTGATTCATAGAGTTTGATTTGAAAGTTAGTAAGCTCCTTTTCTCGTTAACTTTGAGTCAGAATGGTTAGATTTACAGCTGGCCAAGTACTTCCCAGAGGATGAGTGTAACGATATTGATTTTAGCGAAATGAGTCATATGTCGCCTGCCTGGGAACACAAGCTCAATCACCACGAGCCGACAGCATCAGCTTTCCCTTGTCAACGTCTCCCCTACATGTTCGTGAGTCCGTGGATGTGAACACAGAGCTAAGGAGAAGGAAAGGTCACGGATAGCTTGCAGGCAGGCGAGGAAGGGTGCAGAGAGCAGGACTCTGGGGTTAGACAGGTCTTGCCTCTCTCCCAGCATGGCTGACTTGTGTGGCCCTGGACGAGGCCTCACCTCCCTGAGCTTGCTTGCTTGCTTGCTTGCTTTTTTTTTTTTTTCTCCCTAAGCTTTCATTTCTCCTGCTGTGAAATGGGCTAATTACACCTGCCACAGAGGGTTGTGGCATGACACGTGCAAGCCGCACGCAAGCCTGGAGGTAACAGGGGCCATCTCCCTGCAGAGGAGGGCATGAACTTCCCCTCTCTTTCTTGGGGTCCCATACTTGGCTTTCATCTGACCTGGATCAAATGTCTGTTGTGTGCTAGGAACTAGGCTGGGGGCCAGACATGCTGAGTGGAAGAGGAGGACCCTTTGGGGACCCAGAGCCTTGCGTACGATAGTGTTCCCCAAGGTAGGTGTTAGGGTGGACAGGCAGTGTTGCCCCAGCCACGTGGGTGGTCACCTGGGTCTCCAGCTGAGAAATGAAGGGGGCAACTCTGAGGAATTCCCTGGCTAGTGTTACCAGCTGCCTTATCTTAGCATCATTGGTGATGGAAGCATGGGTAGTTATAATAGTGTCAAGAGAACAAATTAAGTTTCTGCAATCTGTTTTAAACATATTTTTGCTCTAATGACGATTTATAGTTTATTTGTATCATTATTGATTCAAGGAGGAAAAGAAGTGATTTTTCCTAACTCCAAGAGGATCTGAACAGTTCTTGTACTTGTTGAGTTCATTATAACCAGATCAATAAAGCCAGTGTTAGTGGATTAAATATTTAAAAACTCAATTTCCTATAAGCAGCATACAGTGAATAAATAGAACTTTCTATAACAAACATGTAAACAAGCAAAGATAGTCTCAGGGTTAAAGGTTACGTAGCAACTAACCATTGTCCTTAAAGTAGCATCGCCAGAGGACGTGATAAACAAGGTACTTGATGTATGAGAAGGTAGAGTGGGAACAAATCTGACGAGAAAGGACCTTCACCTTCAGCGTGGCTAGTGTTCACGTTGGAGATAGTCTCCGATAAATATTTCCAGCCTTTGTCCATGTCTCTTCAACAAAATGTAAAGGCTAGCCCAGGGCATTGTGTTCTCATAGCCTCAAGATAGAAACTCCAGATCATTCCTCTCTCAAGGTTCCTGCTGTTAAAAACTTACAGCCTTTGGTTTTAGCTTTTTTCTTTTCTTTCTTTTTTTTTTTTTAAATTTTATTTATTCATTTGAGAGAGAGAGAGAGAGCACAAACAGGGGGAGAGGCAGAGGGAGAGGGAGAAGCAGGCTCCCCGCTGAGCTGGGAGCCGGATGTGGGGCTCGATCCCAGGACTTGAGATCATGACCTGAGCCGAAGGCAGATGCTTAACCATCTGAGCCACCCAGGAGCCCCCTGGTTTTAGCTTTTAATTTAAGCAAGGATGAATTCAGTAATTTGGGGTTTAATTTTTTTCAAATAGTCAAAGACTCCCTTTTGTTGTTTGCTCTTTGCCAAGTCCTCCAGAACACTTTATGTTATATGTAGTATGTATGTTGTGTGTTGCCCTCCGGACAGCCTTGTGTGGCCCTGGACACACCACAGTGAGGGACCTGCCCAAGGGACCTTTCCAAGGTCCCTCCTCTGGAAGTGACGGGGCTGGGATGGCACCTGGGTCTGTGTGGCTTTCAGCCCCTCTGAGACTGCACCACCTCCTGTTCCGAGCACAGTGCTGGACAATGGTGGCTGGGGTCCTGATTTCTGAGCCACAGTATTGTGCTCGACCTCCTTCCCTTCGTGTTTCCCATTATGTATCTGGAAGCTTATTAGAAATTATAAAATCTTTTAGTTTCGGACCCTTTTAACAAACAAATACAGCAAAGACTTAGTTCTTATAAACAAAACTAGGAGGAAAGACATAAAGCTTGTCTTCTAAGAAGAACATTTCAGTACTTAAGAGACATAGATTCTCTTCTCAATCTCTTTAGGAGGTTGAAGAATAACACGCAGAAATACATGGGTTTTTTTTAGCAGAAAAAGCTCAGTCCTCATCTTTTAGCAACTCAGCTTTCGCTTTCCTCCCATCTTTTCCCCATTGTTGGCAAGACTGTATCACTGCACTTTTTGAAAAAATATGGCTAATTCACTGCCGTTTCTGAAATAAGCATATGGTTATATGCCATGGTCCAAGAAACAAGGAACATTTTTCTCTAGGCAGATCGTTTGTTCTTCCTTTTGGGCTTAAGGACTGGCAGTGAATCTGAACGAGCAAGAGGTCAGCAGTGGGCACAGTTGCCTCTGTCAGGAGGACAGATTTCGGGCCTGCTGGGGCCTTCTCGGTGGTGTGGGGGCCACAGTGGCATCTATGTGCCCCTTTTCCATCTGGGGGACATAATGGTCGTGCCTTTCCTCATCCCCTGGATGGATCCCCTAGCTGCTTGGCTGGAGCAAGCATCCTGGGCCTGAGCTGCAGTCTGATGCCCATCCTGAGGTCCCCACAAGTGCTGCTCCGTGTCCTGGCCCGGATGTATGGAGACCACGGTGGGCATCCCTCTGCCCCATCCTCCCTAGGAGGGGGCATCTGTTAACTGGGCACATCATGGGTGGTTTCTGACCACCAACTGTAGCCTGAACGAGTTTCAGGATAGAAGAGGAAGCTCAAGGAATACCAGGTTTCCAGTTAAGTTAATTCCTGAGGAGGGGAGTTTTTGTTTGTTAGAAGAGTTGCTTGTCTATTGACCTAATGAGAGAGACACATAGGCCCCAGACTAAGTCTGTTCATTTTTCCGATGCCTTTTTGGAAGAATTCTTTATTTATTAAAAAAAAGCATTATGACAACAATATTAGTATAATTTAAGAAGTTATCTCACTACCCGTAGAACAATTCACTTCAAGTTGGTGAATCTTTTCCCAGTCTCTATCCATACCAATCTCTACTTAATTCTTCTATAATTCAAGAATAGGCATCAGGTACTGTCCGTCTTGCCAAAGAGCACTGTTTGTGATTCCAGTTTTAAACAGCTTTTCAACATTCCACCAGGCAGACACCCATATTTGCCTTAACTGCTCTCCTTGGGTTGGACAGTGTTGTTTATAGTCCCTTCACCATTACGGATGATAGGACCTGAGGTGGCCAGCTCTTGACACCATTGCAGTGACATAGGATGACCATGAAAATCTTTGTGCACTGCGTGTTTCAGCAACAGGGGCTTGTTGAGCTTAAAGAAGTGTAGAATCTTCATTTACAAAACCTCAAGTGTTTCCCGAATTTTCTCTGATGATAAGTAACTGCACATTGTGGGACCCTAGAAGATGTTAGAAAAAAAATCACAATCATCCATCATGGGAAAGGTGACACTTTAATAAAGGACAAGAGAGTAACTGCTTTCCAAGAAGTTTGTACTATGGGAAGAACGTTTTGAAAACAGATGTTTTTGTTTCCATCATTCTGTAACTTTTGTTGCCAAAATGTACGTGAATGTGTCACCTATTAAAAACGCTAATATCTGCACTCTTAACTTGGGAGCAGTTTTTCTAGTCTGCTTTAAAATCCTTTAAATGAAAATTTTGGTGGATTTTGAATTTGGTTGTTAAAAATGTGAGAATGCAGTAATACCCTCTGATTAGTCGCAGGAACCATTCTTTGACCTGAGGGGAAGCGGAGCTTTCCTAGTAAAATGTTCACACACTCCTTTGGATCAGTGGCAGATGGGAGTAGACAACATCTCCCTTGATGCCAGCGGTGAATGTCTTCTGTCCAGGCCTGTGCATCTCTGGGAGAAGTCTTTGCTAGCTCTGACAGGCTTCAATGAGTAAACTGAAGCCGTAACTGGGCTACTTTCAAATCACTGAGTCATAGAAAGTTCCCTACATTTGAAAAAAAAAACGGAAGTGGAGCCAGTTCGGTAGCTCTCACTAAAAATGTTGTTAACTCATTTGATTTAATGATTTCAAAGGGCTTTGTTGATGCATTTAGTAAATGGCATGTTAAAATATACTTGAAAATACTGGTTATTTTGTCCTTGTCTCATCCTTTAGAATGGTTTATTTTTGGTGTTTTAATGCTCATAATTTATTGGCATGGTAGCACACTGTGTACTTATAAACAAACACACATCTCGGAGATACGTGCTTAAGGGCTTTTCCTTGATGGGGCATGCTGTCAGAAGAGTGCAGAGACCACGGATCTAGGCAAATTGGATTTATAAAGGCTCCTGCTGTAACTTGAGAGTACTAGTCGATGACTTTCATTTCCTTACCTGGTGAGCTGGTAGAGCACTGTGTGGGGGTCCTGAACACAAAGCAGGGCAGCTGGGAGTGCTTTCTGAAATGAATGAGCAAACACGGTTTCTGGGTTCCTAGAAGAGGAAGCGGTGCTTGAGATCTTGGTGTCACATTGGTCTCCTTCTTGGGCACCGGCTTCTTGTGTCCCTAACTGCCCACTGCCTCTCCAGCGGAGGAGTTTCTGTGAGCCAAGGGCAGTCAGGGTGGTCCCTCTTGGGCTGTGGGAGCCCTTGCCGACATCTCTGAGGGATGCCACCTTCCAGTTCCTGGTGGGTGTGGTGCATAGCAGCTACCATGCCTGGGATGTGCGGAATGGCCTGGTTCTGGGGGTGTGTTCAGAGGCAGCACTGAGACTGCCGCTCGTGAGAATGGCTTCCAAGGCCAGTCTGGTTTCTGGATGCATTTTCAGTGGTGTTGAATTGAACACATGAGAACTATAGCCAGTGCTCTGGGATATAAGGTGGCACCACATACAGGAAGGGAGGACTGGCTTTGGAACCCCACAGACCTGAGCTCAGGGTCAGAGATCTGTTCCCCACATTCCCTGAGTTCAACCTATTTATATAGCTTACCTCTAAAAGATCCCAGTGACAAAACAGACATTTTCCACACTATGTGTACATGTACACACACGTTTGCAGGTGCACGAGCGCCTGACCGCAGTTTCATGACAGATAGGTAAAGGGCAAGGACTGTCTTGAATCCTGAGACCCCCAGTTGGCCACACCATCTGTCCGTGCTGGCGCTCAGGCCCCCGTGGTGTCGTGTTCTCATCTGTTGCCCAGAGTATCGTGTCACCCCTACCTGCCACACCCCGTAGCAAGCCATTCATGGGTTGTTGTAAGGTCATGACTGTAAGATGGCTGGTCCTAAAAAGACCAGTTTGGAGCATCCTGCGTTTTTGTTTTTAGACTCCTAGGTAAATAATCTCCGTACTAATCGTGCAGCTTTGGTAATGTTACTTAATCTCCCCAAGCCTTGGCTTTTTCCAGTTGTGGAGCAGGTGTAGGGCATCGTGTGGTTTAGATGAGTTGAATCGCAGTATTTATAGAACACAGGAAAGGTGGCGGCGTGCATGGGTCCGGCCATTAGCTTAGCCCTAGGGGAGTTCAGCTAATCAAGGGTGGGGGGGGCTGGCTAGCTCGTGAGGCAGAAAGTGCTGCTGCCCCTGTTGTGCTTCCAGGAAGTCTCGTGGCCCCCTCGGGCCCAGATGGGCTGCGTCTGCCTATAGCTCTGCACCAGATGGCATCTGAGTTTTAAGGTATATATTTTGTGATCTGAGTATTTTTTAACTCATTCTTCTCTGTTTGGTGTTGCAGGAACCCAGCTCTTCAGTGGTCAGAGTGACTTCAGGATCACTACCTTGAAATTTCATCCGAAAGACCACAGCCTTTTTGTGTGTGGAGGCTTCCACCCTGAAGTCAAAGCTTGGGATATAAGGACCGGCAAGGTGACACCCATCTTCCTCCTGCGGCCTCTCCACAGGGGAGCTGCCGCGGTGGTGTGAATGCCTGGGGGTGGGCCAGCATCTAAGTGCAGGACTCTGGAGATGGGGTAATTACCATTCATGTTTCATCCATGGTCAGCGTAATGTGCAGTTGTTTTTAAAGAACATTCTTGAGTTGTTAGAATATTGACACATCAGAGGTGTGATTCTATGTAGCCTGTTACTGAACGCATTTACTGAGCATCTACTGTATGCAAATGTTTCCAGATGGTATAGAATGAATTGGCTTTTGGGTTACTCAAGGGAATAATGTGTGGATGCAGATAACTGGTGTGGAGAGGCACTGTATGTGTATGTGTGTGTGCATGCGTGTACGTGTGTGTGCATTCACATGTGTGCGTTCCTGTGCGTGTGCATGTATGCGTGCATGCATGCATTCATGTGTGTGCGTTCACATGCACGCACGTGTGTATGCGTGCATGTGTGTGAGGGAGAAAGAGAGATTTGTGGGGGAGTGAGGGAAAGGCGGCCAACATTCAGGGGGTGAGCACTTTCAGCTTGGTGTGAGGAAGGCTTCTTAGAGACCACGTTCCTTCTGGAGCTAAGAGGCTGGTCATGATCAGTCCCACAGAGAAGTGGTTTCCACCCCAGCCAACGCCCCGTCCCCCTTCGCCAAGGCGCTGCTCTTGTTACCTTCACGCACGTAATAAATGGCAGCTCCACCCGTCTAGGTGTTCAGGCCAGAACCATCAGAATCATTCCTGTCTCTGCTCTTCCTCTCACCCCCACATCCAAACCATGAGCAAATCCTGTGGTAACTCTGGTTGAAGCTGCCATTGACTCCCGCTGGAATAATTGCAGTAGTTTCCAGTGTGGTATCTCTCTTCCCCCGCTCCTTACAGTTTGTTCTCAACACAGCAGCCAGAGTGATCTGTCACAGTGCAAATCAGATGTACCTCTCCCCTGGTCAGAACCCTCCAGGCTCTGATTTCGCTCCCAGTAAAGGCCAATGTCCCCACAGTGGCCCACAAGGTCCACATGATCTTCCCTCATTGCCTTCTCACTGCCAGCATCCTTGCCTTTCCTAAAACACATCAGCACATTCCTGCCTCAGGGCCTTTGCACCTGCTGCACCTACCACCTGGAATGCTCTTTTCCCATTTTCTCTGTAGAGGCTCCCTCCCTCTCTCCTACAGGGTTCTGTTCAAATGCCACCTCTCCAATAAGGCATTCTCTGACTTCTCTGACCACCTTGATGCTCACCCCCTGGCATTCCTTAGTCCCCTTTGCTACCTCACTGTTCTCCCTATCATTTATCATCACCTGGATTTTACGTTTATTTATTTGTCTGTCTGCCTTCACTTGAACATAAGCTCTGCCAGAGGAGGAATTTTTGTCTGTTTTGTTTGCTGTTGACTTCTAGCTCCTAGAATCGTGCCTGGAAAATAGTAGGTACTCGGCAAGCCTTGGTTGACTGAGTGAGGGAATAAAGGAGGAAGGCAGCCATGCAGAATGTGTATGTACAGAAGGTAGGAGTATGAAATGTGTATGGGGACCAGTGACCGACTTGACCTGGCAGGGCGTGGGCTCCAGGCAAGGAGACTGGCCCTGGGCAGAGAGGCGCTCAGTCATGTGAGTCTTGGTTTGGGTGAGCAGTGAGAAGCCAGGGCTTGAGGATGATGGGTTCATGGAGGAGTAATGAGGAAGAGCCAAGGCCAGGCTGCCTCTAGGGGTGCTCCATAACTTTAGGATGACTTATTTTCAAGATCTGAGAAGCACTGCCCTGATCTAAAGGAGGCACCCAGCCAGGGTAGTTTATAATAAAGCCCATGTTAAGCTTAACTTTGAAAGAAGAAGGTACAGACTGTCAGAGTATCCTCCTGCATTTGGGATTCAGGATGTTCTGAGGTCCCACCCTGAAGGGCTCCAGCCTGCTGCAGGACCAAAAGGTTCTTCCTTGAAGGCTTCCTCTCCAGGTCTGCCTCCTGCCCCACCTTGGACTTCCCAGATTTGAAGGTTCAGGTAGCCACTGCAGGAAGGCGCTTTCCCAACAGGCTGTTGGAAGGGGCTGCTGGTGTTTTGAGAACCTAAGAACAGAAACAGTGTCTGTAAAAGAAAATGTAAAGTTTTGTCTGTAGGTATCTTGTGGGAAAATTAAAGCACGGAGAGATGTACTCTTTAAAAAATCTCATATTTTTCTTTCATAAACTTCTTTTTACAAAAATATTTGGAAAAGAGAGAAAAGTTACCCATAAAGAAGTGGACACAGTGGAATTAAAAAAACAACAACAACAACACTGGAACACTTATATTTGGGCTGTGTGTGTTGGAAACTCTTAGTCATGCTGTTTGAAGAGGGACCTTCGATTACCCAGCCCCTGCTGACGGCCATGTCCCTTAAAGGTGTGCTTACTGTTTTTAGCCTCAAAGACCAAACACGTAAGAGATTACTCACCAAGGACGCCATCTGATTTAAGAGTTTGTTAAAAATATTGGATTTTCTCCTAGGGCTGACACCATCTGACAAGCTCTGAAAATGCTGGGGGAGAAGCAATTAGAAGCAGATGTTGCTGTGACTGGTATTGGCATGTTTGCGAGTCTCTCCCAAGCTAATAATGTGGGTAAAGGGATCTGTGCAATGTTTGTTTTTACTTCCTTTTTACCAGCAATCCAACTGCCTCTCCTCCCCGTCTGGGTCACAGGGCTAGTTCCATTTTGCATCAACAGGCTCAGAGACAGCCTCTCTCTCCTGCTTCAGTTATGTTTCCTCTGACAGGTGTTGCCTGAGTGTCTCAAGTGGGCGCAGCCAGAGGACCAGAGAGGAAAGGCACAGGCTCCCTGCTCTTCTGGCTCCCACCTGGGGTGGCTCACTTTTGAGCCTGGCGGGGTGCCAGGGTGCATGGCGCTGTCCCAGGTGCTGAACTCTCCAGCTCTCTCCTCTGTGGTTGAACATCTGGGGCCGAGCAGCTTGGCTTTTTTGGACTGCCCTCAGAGACAGTGGTGAAAACTGCAGGTGGAGGCAAGAGGGACACAGACTTTAGATTAAAATCAAAACCAGCTTCCCCTTTTAAATACGACAGGAGGGACTGTTTTATTGTAAAAGTAGTATGTGATCACATGAAAAATTGAAAGATAGAGGGGAAGTAAAGAGAAGGGGTAGTGGAGCCAGCCAAAGGTAGACAATAGTAACATTGTAGTATTTTTCTTTCTTTGTTCTTTTCCCCTGTGTGTGTGTGTGTGTGTGTGTGTGTGTTTTAAATGTGTGTGTCTTTTTTAAAACATTGTTTGGTCTTATTTTTATACATAATTTTATATTTTGCTTTTCACATAGCACTGTAATGTAAGGGTTTTCCTTGTTATCACGAACTCTTGAAGAATTTTCAATCCATCCCTTTGCTGCAGAGTGCTTAGCTGACTTCCTTCTTGCCTTATCCCTGGTGCTCAGAGCAGAATCTGACATAAACCGGCACTTGATAAATACGGGTCGAATGAGTCATTTTCTAACAGTTTAACTTATTAAACCATTTCCCTAGGTTGGACATTGAGGATAGTTCCTTTTTTCTTTCTTTTTGCCACTTAAATAGATGTGAAGGTGGAGATCAGGGTCAGCAAACTACAGCCCAGGGCTAAATCTGGCTTCTGTTTGCTTTTGTAAAGTTTTATTGGAACACAGCCACATGCACTCATTCGTGTATCATCTGGAGCTGCTTTCACACTACAGTGGCAGAGCTGAGTAGTTATGACAGAGACCACATGGGCTGCCGAACCTGGCTGGGCCCTGCTGTGGCTAGGTCTGGCTGTGACATCTGTCATTCTATTGATTATGGAGACTCAGCCTTCCAATCTGGCTGACAAGGTGGGTGCCCCTGTGCTCACTGTATTAGAAGCCTCCTTACAGAGAACTTGTGCTCAGAGAATGTCTTTTCCAGAGAACTGTGTTCTTCAGTCAAGTTTCTCTCTGTTGTTATAATCTCCAAACAGACTACCCAGTTCTGTAAGACACACACCTGTGCATCTAGTGCTCTCCATATTTGATGTTTACTTCCTTAAGCTTGGGTCCCAGAACTCAAATCACTGGGTCACTGTGAATCAGCATTTTGAAGGCAAGGGGTAGGTTTCCAAGGACAGAGCTGAGGCATGCTGTTCTGGGATAGAACCCATCACCGGAGCTCAACTGCAGGGCCAGACAACCTCTCACCGCCTTCTGAGAGAATGGAGTCTGAAGAGTAGTTGGAACAGATAACTTTTAAGCTACTTTCCAGTCATATGATTTTCTGACCCTTAAGCTGAGCCAAATGATGAATGTTGGGATTCTGGACTTTTCGGGGCCAGCCCAATTCATTAGAGCAAATGGGCTGTTTGGCTTCCCTCTCTTCTTTTCTTGGCCGATCTCTCTCTGCCTTGGGTTTGAATATTGGAGCACATCTCTCATCACTACAAAGTGCCTTGACTTCCTTTCCAGCAGGTCAGCAGTATGTGTTCTGTGTGAGCCGGCTGAGCACGCAGGCTCGAGCTGGTGTAATACCAGTGGGATCTCTGACTTCTTCCTCCCAGCAGTGTGCTTGAACATGGGTGTGGCCTAGAGTCCAGGAGACCTGTGGGCTGCTTTTCATGTCACTGTGGGGTCCCTCTCTCCAGAAGCCCCTCCCAGCTTCCAGTGCTGCTGGCCTGAGCTACAGGAGACCTGGGCTCACGGCCTCCTCGTAGCACGCATGCAGCTGGGTGATTGTAGGCAAACCCCTCAGACTACAGTCTCTCTCAGCCGTGGTTTCTCTGTGGGTATGGCCAGGGGGCAGGAGAAGGCCATCCATAAAGCATGGCTTTGCACATTACCCGTGTGCTGGCGAGCGCCTGGGGCTCTTGTTAGGATGCAGATTCTGTGTCAGCCGTCTGCGGTGAGGATGACGTCTTAGTCTGTTGGGGCTGCTAGAACAAAGTACCATAGGGGCTTAAACAGCAGACATTTATTTTGCAAAGTTCTGGAGGCTGGGAGCCCGAGATCAGGGTGCCAGCCTGGTGGGTTCTGGTAAGGACTCTCCTCCTGGCTTGCAGAGGGCTCCTTTCTTGCTGTGTCCTCACATAATGGAGGGAGAGAGCTCCAATCTTTTCATTCCCGTAGAAGGACACCAGTCCCATCATGGGGGCCACACCCTCATCACCTCATCTAAACCTTATCACCTTCCAAAGGCCTCTCCTCCAGATACCATCACATTGAGGATTAGGGCTTCAACATATAGATTTGGGGGGACACATCCAGTCCATTGCAGATGAGGTCTTGCATTTTTAACAAGCTCCCAGGAGATGCAGAGGCAAATGGTCCATGGAGCACACTTTGAGAAGCTGGGGCCCAGAGGGCCTCTGAACATAGAGGTTACTTGCTTCTGTCATGTGAGCTCCCTTGGCTTTCATCCTTGATTGGTCTGCACTGTCTGTGACCTATTTCAGTGATAGCTCCTTGCCTTCTTTCTTGACTGTGAGTTCCTTCAGCTGACAGGTATTTATGGCTGCCCGTGGGGGGCTGAGTTGAGTCATGCCTGTGCCCCAGCATCTCTCACAGGGCCTGGACCAGACAGGTGCTCATGGAGTAACCTGGGTCTGCTATCCCTCTGATCATGATGGAGCCCTGAAGCAGCACCCATCCCCCCCCCCCCCCAGCTTGGGGGCAGCGGCTACCCTGGGATCTGTACAGATGGAATGGCCCTCCAACAAGTGGGATATAAAGGCTAGCTGCAGTTCAGCTGCACCTGGTCACTCGGGAAGTGAGGACAGAGGCAGAGGACTTGGGTGATCCTACATCAGATGAGGTGTGTTGCTATGGTCCTGACAGTGTGGTGCTTGGCCAGCTCTGAGCTCTCACGCTCCCTGGTGTTTGGTAAATGACAGTAACTGGCCTCACTTACCTCCAGCCTCATATGTCCCTGGTCTGAGCGCAGCAGGGACTGGGGGTTGTAGAGCCACAGAGATATAAGAGGGTCCCAGCTCTCCAGGGCCTGCCAGCACTGTGGGGAGTGCTCAGGGTAGTTACTTTGCAGTTACTTTAAAGTTCACTTTAAGATGACTATGTAGTTTGAGCCAAGTTAACATAGGTTTTAAATTCACCCTTGTATCATGAATCAAATCATAATGCACAATTAGTGAATCACCCTTTTTGTAAGATTAAATTATGGAACCCCAACCTCAGCAAATTACCTCTCAGTTGAGCAGGATTGAGCATTGGAAATTAGAAAAGCTCTGGCAAATCTAGGACATGTGGCTCCTGACCTGGGATCTTGGCTTCTGCCCTGGTTCCTCTTCCCTTCTGTGGGCAGAGCTGGGGCTCTGCTTGGCTCCCAAGAGAGTTGCATTCAGACCCCTATTTGGGCCTCCAGAACACTGGCCCCCACCGGTTCTAGGCTAAATTCTCATTATAACGTGGCTCTGACAGGTCAGCTCACTTTTGCTCTAGTATTGGTTTGACATGAATCATCAATATTTCATGCTTGTTCTACATCTTTTTCTTTCTCTTTTTATAAAGCTTGTAAAGGGCTGTCTTGACTTCCAGATTTTGTGTTAGTTTCTTGACCTCCTTCTGGAGCTTTGTCCCAGCCCCTCTGCCAGTGTGTGTCCTGACATGCAGGTGACAGTGGGGGAGGCTGCTGGCTCTCCCTCCCGACTGCTTGGACCCTTACCTCGGCCTCTTATCACAGCCTCTCCCTCGTGTGTGTAGTTTCCCAGCAGAACGGAAACTCCCCGAGGACGGCGATTTAGCTTCATTTGCTGCTCTATTCCTAGCACCTAGCAAAGTGTTGACCTGATAGTAGGCCCTGGGTGGGAAGGTGGGGAGTACTAGTGCATGAATGACTAACAGCCCTGATCAAGACCAAGTTTTAAAAATCCCATCTAGTGAGCCCATCCAGGAAGCAGAAGCTGAGCCACCATTCATTAATTTGCTCATTTGTCGCTTCTGCCGTGGGCATCCTTCCCTTGAGTGGGAATGCTGTGAGCCGGCTAAGCAGCCAGGGGCTGCTGACCTGGCCTGATGCAGTGGCCAGAAGCACCTTGAGAGCATCAGCGAACATGGCTGGCCCAGCCCCCACCCTGTGCAGAGGCAGCCAGGGCATGAGGTTCGGAAACTCTCCTGGTGATTCTAATGTTGAGTCAGAGCTGTGAACCACAGCCCTGGGGGCCACGGTCTGGGGGCCTGGGTGAGCATCCCAAGTGGCATTTTGTAGGGTTTCTGCCCTGGAATGTGCACTCCCGTGATGGCAGCTGCCTGAGAGTCTCCGTGCCATTAGTTCTCGTGTGTTGCAGGCAGGTTGCTTATTTGCCCTAATGAGGTTTTGATTACTTTCCATTTGTCTCTTTCATCAGGTTTATATTAAAAAGACTTTTTATTTGGACTCTTTGTATTTTCTGCAGTTCTAAGTTTTGCCTCAAACCAAACTTTGTGTGCATATGAGAATAGGAGGCTAACAGAGACGAAGAGATGGGGAAGGGCCTGGAGAGCCTGGTGCAGAGAGGAGTGTGGCCACTATACTCCTTGTGACTTTGGCTGATTCCGTCCTTTCTGAACTACTGGTGCCCCATCTGTTGAGCAGGAGTGGGGCTGGGGTGCTCTCTGGCCGCTGTCAGCAGTTGGTGCTGATCCCTGCCGCCTGCCGGCCCCCATACGGAGCACTCTGTATGACAGCTCAGCCAGTGCACAGCAGTCTGGGGCAGCTGTTTCCCCATTCCACTGGCAGGGCATCCAGGTTCGGGAGGGTTCAGTTCAGCATGCAGCTAGCATGCGCGGCCCGCTGATAGTGGGGTAAGACCTTGAACCAGGTGGCTTGACCCCCACACCCTTGCAGGGCTTCCTGTTCACAGCATGAATGAAACTTGAGTCTTGTGTGTAAGAAAAGCACTTTGTCAGTGAGTGCTGTGTGCTTTGTTCAGATGTTCACTCAGCCTGGCCACATGCAGCTCTGTGCCTGGTGTCAGGGCTCTGGTGGGCCTCAGGCCTGAAAACATAGTCCCAGCAGGTCTGTGAGTTGCAGCCTTTCTGCCCCCAAGGTGTAGGCGAGGAAGCTGTTCTGAAGGGGGGGTCGCTGTCGGCACGGGCTGGCAGCCATGTGGGGCGTGGATCTGAACCCAGGGCTTATTCTAAATTTTCCCTCCCCCTAATTGCACATTTCATTTATTGATGTCATAAAAATGCTATGAGCCCCCAGCAGACACCAGGCATGTGGTGTGACAAAATCCAGTTAGTCCTTGCCCTCTAGGAGGAACCAGTCTAGAAGAAGGCACTGTGGAAACCCCCACTGAGGACGTACGTTTCTTTGATGTGTGATGGATCTATCTGCCTCACTGGCTGCCTTCACAGGCAGCTGGGGGGTCCCTGTGTGTCTCCTGGGTCCTCCAAAGTTTTGGGTAGAGCTGGGGGAATGGTTACCAGAAACCAGAACCTCCGAGACCTGCCGCCCAGTCTGCCCTCTCTCTTCAGCTCCACTCTGTTGCCCTTTCTTGGGGCTGCCAGTCCGACATGTGACTGGAGCTCGGTGGGTGGCAACAGGAGACCCATGGTACTCAGGAGGGATGGCCTGAGACTTTTAACACCCCTTTGATGACTTCTGCCCTTAAAAATGCAATAAGGTATTTCAGAAAATAAAAAGCATTGATTCTGGACCTGTAATGACTATGTAAATATAATATTTATATAATTCTAACCTATGAGTCCTTTATAATGCATTTTGTCACTAAAATAATCTGTGTTACACTGAGCACCTGTTCTTGAGATTTTTGAGATCTTCATATTTTTATTGAAATTGACTCATAATTTGTTTTACTTGAAACCATTTTTTAGTTTGCTGTAACTAATGGCATCCAAAGAAATCATGGGTTTGATGCCCTAGCTATTTTTATCTTACTATGCTTTAAGTACTTACTATGTTTTTTGGTAACAGCTTCATTGGGATGTAGTTCACATACCATGCAACCCACTCATTTAAAGTGTACAATTCATTAGTTTTTAGTATATTCATTGGAGTTCTATAGCCATCACCCACAGTCAATTTAGAATGCTTTCATCACCTCAGAAAGAAACCCTGTGCCCTTTAGAGGTCACCTCTCACCCCCTGACCCCTCCCTCTCCTGCACCCCCCGCCCTGGGCAACCACTGCTCTTAGGGTCTCTGTGCATTTGCCCATTCTGGACATTTTGTATAAACAGAATCCGAGAATGTGTGGTCTTTTGTGACCAGCTTCTTTTGTTTAGCATCATGTCTTCAGGGGTCATCCATGTTGTCACAGAAGCCAGAATTCCATTCCTGTTTCATAGCTGAGTATTATTCCATCGTATGCATCCCCACATTATGTTCACCCATTCCCAAGATGGTGGACATTTGTGGTGTTGCCATGTTTGGGCTGTTACGAGTATTGTTATGGACATTCATTTACAAGTTTTTGTGTGTGGACATATGTTTTCGTTTCTCTCGTGTCTGACTGAGGACTGAGATCGCTGGGTTGTGGCGTAGCTCTGCTGGTGACCTTCCGAGAATCTGCCAGACTGTTTCCAAAGTAGTTACACCTTTATTATCCTTCAGATTCTGTCTTTTATTATTAGATTCTGTCTCTTCTTTCATTCCTCATACTGGCATTTGTGTTTTCTTCTTTTTCCTTTTTTCTTAATCAGTGTAACTAGAGATTTATTGATCATTCAATGAAACAGTGATTTTCTGTGCTATTTTTCTACTTTCAACTTCATTAATTTCTGCTCTTATTTTTATTTTCTTCTCCTTGCTTTGGGTTTAATATTCTCTCTCCCTGATTTCTTAAGGTGGCAAATTAGATGACTGATATGAAGTTTTTTTAATATAATCAGCATTTTAATGCTCCCCGTTTCCCTCTAAGCATGCATCCCACAAATCTCAATACACTGTATTTAATTTCTGTTTGATTCAAATATTTTCTAAGTTTATTTTTACTTCTCTTTGACCTGTGGGGTATTTAGAAGTATATTGTTTAGTTTCCAAATGTGTAAGACTTCCCAGATATCTTTCTGGTATTAATTTCTAGAATAACTGTGTTATGATCAGAAAACATAACTGGCATGAATTCGGTCCTTTAACATTTGTTAAGATTCATTTATGGCCCAGGATACGGTCTGTTTTGTTGTGTTCCATGTGCTCCGGGGAAGAATGTGTATTTTGCTGTTATTAGGTGGAGAGTTCTATAAATGACAGTGTGTTCACGTTAGTTGATGGTGTTGTTCAGTTAGTTCTTCTATCCTTGCTGATTTTTTGTCTCTATTGTTTCAGTTATTGAGAGGTCCCCACCAGTATTGTGGATTTGTGTATTTCTCTTTTTGGTTCTATCTTTTTTTTTTGCTTTCTGCTTTTTGTATTTTGAAGCTGCCACCAGGGCTCCACCGGGGGCCTGATCTCAGGTCAAAGCTGTTAGAGAAAATAAGGGAAAGAGACGGAAAATAGCAGCTTACGTCTGAGCCAGCCACTTCACGTCCTTACCTCTCTTCTCGTCTCTGTGAGAATCTTCAGGGAGTTGCTTTTTGTATTTTGCCCAGGGTTTCAGTTGTAATCAGTGGGGAGACAGACTGCAGTGGGCTTACTCTCCAACTTGACCCCACATGGATTTTGAGCCTATTTCTCTCTTGGCCTTGAATTTCCCCTCTTTTACTGGCTAGATGCCACCTGTCCTGCAGTCTCCACCACATCTCTTCTCCAGGAGCTGATCCCGAACCCCACTGGTCTGGCCGCCTCCCTCCCTCAGTCTGGGTTCTAGTTGCCTGTCAGTGTCATTCCCCGACCGGGCTGTGAGCCACGTGAGGGCTGGGGGACACGATGGGCTTGTCCAGCTTGGCAGCCCCAGAACTCCTGTGCGTTGGCACAGGGTCAGTGGTTCAGGCAGTATTTCTTGAGCAAATTACTGTGAATCTGCCACTTAACTCCACCAAGATTTTATGACTTTAGGAAGGTTCGTGGAACCCAAATCCATGCCCCAGCAAATAGATCCTCAGGTATGGGGTGGTGGTGATGGCTGTGCAGTTTTAATAAGCACTGGATCTTCTTTGTGCCCCATCAGTGGACAGACTGTCCTGGCAGCCACAGCCTTGCCAAACTGCCCTGAAGGAAGACTGCATGGTACTTGTTAGCGGGTCTGGCATGAAGGCTGAGAAAGGAGGTAGGATGTGCTGAGAGGAGGCCGCTGTGCATCCTGTGATTAGGCTGTGCCGAGTGGTCCACTCATTATGTTGTGTTCAGAGAGGAAAGGCAGGGCGGACGCCCCTTCTCACCTTCTGTGTGCCCTTTCTACATCAAGCAAATTTCTCAGTTTTTAATTATAGTCTTTGACTTAAATGTTTTCTATAAAAAGGTCTGGTTATCTGTCTCGCCTCATTCATTTATTCATTGAACATTTGCTGAGCACCTGCCATGTGTAGGACATCTTCTTAATTTACAGGATTCAGAGAAGCTACAGGATACACCTCACGCCCAGCTGTTGGCACCTCGATCCACCCAGTTGCTAGACCAAGCCAGAAACCTCGGTGGCAGCTTTAGGATTGCCCTCCTCCCACCACCTTGATCCCCTGTGCTTTCCTCTTCTGGGGCCAACATGTGAGGTTGTGCAGGTTGTTCACTGCACACAGGCTCCTGGCTGAGGAGTGGCTTGGGCTGGAATCCAGCCCATGCTCTGCTGGCCAAGTCATGCCCTGGGTGTGGGGTGGTCTCCACCTAATGGGGTGTCTTTTTCTGATATGCACCAGGGTGCCACACGGGCCAGGGATGGCCCTGTCCTTTCCCCTCCGTCTGCTGCCCATCCCGATGAAATCCACTCCCTCTCTGTCCCCACAGCCTCGCCCCAGGACTGCTCCTCACTCTCTCCTGGGGCCATCAGGGCCACTCACTGCCCACCCTTTTCTGTCTTCCACCCTGCAGCAAGTGTCATCTTCTGGCAACGCAAATCGGAATGCATTCCCCTTCTACTTGGAGCTCCTCCTGACCTTGCAGTGCCCACGGAGGCAGGTCCAAGCCTCCTGTGCAAGTGCGGGTGGCTCTGCACCGCCCAGCCTGTCTCCCTCAGCCTGGGTCCCAGCACAGGGCCTGCCCCACGCCCTCCCTGCAGCTGCCAGCTCACAGCACTGGCCTGGGCATGGTGGTGGCGGAGGAGGACTTCACACCTTCCCGGACTGGTATGACTTGTTTGCTAGGAGCTGGTCTCACTCTTGATAAAAAGAGTAGGTAAATTATTTTCCAAAGAAGATGGAGGAGAGGAATTGACGAAGGAGCAGCCTGAGATCTCAGGCCGAGAGCTGGATCCTGGACTGCAAGGTCGCGGGAAGGGCCGTCTCAGCTGGGGGAGGGTCCATGTGACCTGGAGACACACGTGCGCCCATGCCTTGAGAGCGGAAGGGGGCTCGTTCTCCACACACTCTTTCTGACTGCAAAAGCAACATGCTCTTCGTCGGCTCCTTGGGAAACGGAAAACTGATGGGGAGAATCACTCACTCACTCCCAACCCAGCCGCAACCACCGCTGACAGCTGGTCTCCCTCCTTCAGGGTTTTTATGTGCATATTTACATTTTTATGTAATTTTCTCCCAACTTAATATGATAACATTAGTGTTTCCGATATTGTTAAAAAGTTTTTGGATGATATAATTTTTAATAATTACTCAATATACTATAATGTATTTAACCAGTCCTTCATTTTTTATCATACCAGTGTTTCCTTTATTACAACACTAAGGCAAACATCTCTGTGTGTAAATCCCTAGATGCAGAACAGATTAAGAGGTGTGCGTGGTTTTAGGTCCTGGGTACCACTGCCCCCTCCCTTCCAGGAGGGATTACCTGTTCACCCTGAAGGATGGGGTTGGTGTGTTAGTTTGTTTGTTTTTAGCATAGGTGCAGCTTATGCATGCTCACCTCCATCCTGAGGCAGAGCCGGTGCAGCAGGATGGATGGGCTGGGGGTGGGAGAAAGTGGGGTGGCTGAGGGAGCAGGGGGTGCTAGAGGAGGGACTGCCACCTACATGAGGCAGAAGGAAGTGGGGCTGAGGGCCAGCGCAGTGAGGCCTACTTCTTTCTGGGGCCCCTGTCTTGGTCGCGGACCTGGTCCCAGGGTTCAAAGTCCATTGTGCTCGGGTTCATCTTCCTCAGCTCTTGACATCAGCCAGTCACCCCAGCCTCAGACCTCAGACGGGCGGCCAGCAGGGATTGCAGCCTGATGAGTGTAGAATTCAGGATTTGGAGTTAGGTGGGATAGAAAGATTGGAAATCAGCAGAGGTGTCCTTAAGATGCCAGGGGAGGGGCCTAAGCTCTCATGGACTACCAGCACTGGGAAATGGGGCGCCCATTGGGGGGGTATGTGAGTGGTTCTGAGGGCAGACCAGGAGGGACTTCTTAGAGAAGGTGCCTTTCCTTACAGGGAGAGATTGCTGGGCCCCAAGTCTCAGATAGCTGTCAGTATAGGACTCTCTCATGCACCGTCCCTAAGTGCAGCCATTTGGTTTGTGGGCCACAGGAACTTTGAACAATAGTAGTGAAGCAGAGTGTGTAGCCCTGTTAACGACACAGGGAGCAGGATGCTTGTCCCCGATGAGAGCCACGGGCAAGGAGTGGCCTGCCCAGAGTTCCCCTGGCTCTGGGCCCAGTGCTCTCACCCTCCCCTGCTGCTGCCCAGGCCCTGGCCCCACCCGGGGGATCCCTAGGATCCCACTCTGTCCTCTGGGAGGACGCCATAGCCTCGTGCTTCCCCTCACCTCTTCTGTGTTCACTGAGGATCCTGATCAGATGGGTCAGCTCCTGCTGGTCTCCAGTGTGCTCATTGGTGTGGGGACACAGGAGGTGCCCTGGGAGAGGGGGGCGCTCACTCACTCTCCTCTGCACGTTACTGTGGTTCTGTGTGCTTCCAGGCCTGCTTGCACCCAGGAAGAGGTCCTGCCCTTCCCCTCTTCCTCGTCCTCTTCTGCCCAGGGACTGGCTGCCTGGGAGGTAGGCCAGCTCATCTCTTCTGCTCCTTCTTCCAGAGGCCTGGTGGTGTGAGATCCACTCTGGCTTTGGACAGTGAGAAGTAGGGACGGGTGGTGGTCAGAAGGAGGTGTGCTGGGCATGGGGCATTCTCTATAGCCCAGCCCAAGGCCAGTGCACTGCTCAGTGGCCTTTGTTGGTTCCTGTGACTTATCAGAGAGATAGATTCCCCCCCCCCCCACAGTGTCCTGGTTGAAGTCGTCAGGACTGGGTAGGACCTGGTGTTTGGGGCTAGATAGGGGATCTCCACAGCCTCCATCTCTTGTCCAGAGTAGGCCTGAGCCTTTGTTCACTGCCCCTCCTTGCTTCTTAAGTGTTGGGGATGCCGGGAAGAGGTGCTCATAGGCCATGCGTAGCACAGGGGCCCAGACTCTGCAGGGCTGGGCTGCCCTTGGGGGGTGGCTGTATTGTTAGAACCCGATTTAATTCGTGGCTCCATTGTAAAGTGAGGAAAACCAGTTTTTCACTTGAGAGGATCTGCAATGTGGATACATATGCAATTGTCTCTTTCTGCTTTTCTTCCTTTCCCTAGTGTTCTGTATCCGTAATTTAAAATTTCAGTCTCTGACGTGACGGCTTCTCTGGTGGGTATGTTCAGATTCGTTTCAGATTCAGCAGGCACTAATTGAGCAGCTACTCTGTGCCTCTGGCTGGGCAGCCTGTGATGTGCAGTAGGGAGGGGCCAGGCTCCAGTGTGGGCCACAGATTGGTGTCATGCTGGCCCTGCCTCCACCCAGCTGTGTGATCCTGGGCAGGCCACTTTATTTCTCTGAATCTGGGCATCCTCAGCAGCACAGTGGGGCCAGTAATCCCAAATCCCTGGTTCTGAGGATTAAGTGAAGTCAATGTAAAGCACTTAGTAACGTGCATGGCACCCAGTAGGTGTTCACTTAGTGCCATCTGCCATCCTGGTGTTCTCAGATGATGATCGCCACAGGGTGTGCCCCCCACGAGATCTGGAAATCGGCATTCACGAGCGGTCTTCAGTGTTGCTGAAAGCTGAGTGGGGACTGTGCCTTTGGCCTAGCCCGGCAGTGTGCCTGACCGCAATGTCCAGTGTCTGCACTTTTGGCTGAGGATGTTCTTGCCCAGTGTGAGAACATAGGTCCTCCAGGCTGATCAGAGACTCCCATATACACTCCCCCCATGTCTTTGATTAATTTTTAAAAGAGAGATGAATTAATTATTGCCTAGGAAGTACAGATGCTCAGAATGTGGGGGAAGAACTGAAAGTAGGACCTTCGGAGATGCTGCAGTGGGAACCCTGGCCTCAGGGACCCCAGCAGCTGTCCGAGGGTCTGTGATGCCCA
Organism: Phoca vitulina; assembly: GCF_004348235.1. Lineage (NCBI taxonomy): Eukaryota > Metazoa > Chordata > Mammalia > Carnivora > Phocidae > Phoca > Phoca vitulina. The sequence continues at coordinate 67,162,042 of NW_022589710.1, forward strand.
GGAACCTGGCCAGTAGATACCCCCAGAGACAACAGAAGGTGGCAGCTCAGGACTTGTCCAGGGGTGGTCGGTGGGGCTCCTGGAGAGTGAGACACGGATGGCTGCTTCTCCCCAGGGATCCTCTTCATGTCCCCCCTCCCCAGGCCTGAAGCCCATGGCCTGCCTCCCTGCAACCTGGTCAGCAATTCAGGCTGCATTGAGGGGTCACACCTAGGAAGGCTGCCCTTGGGTATGTGTTCTGCTTCTGCTTGGACCCAGAGAAGGTGCCCCAGGCAGGACCCCCAGACAGTTCCAGGAATTTCAGGGAGAGGTCTACCCCTTGCTCTCCTGTCCCTCATCCTCGCCCTCCCATGCAGCTCCGGACAGATGGTGCCATCTTCCTCTCTGAGTTGTCTGCGGAGCAGCTTCACAGACCTTCCCTCCACTCCCCCCGCCCCATCCCTTTAAGGGGAGAAGGCCCAAGTGGCCCTTGTGAGTCCCCCACATTTGGGCCTCAGTTTTCCCATCTGTCTGGAAGGGGCTGAACTTTGTGATGTGGTCTGTATGGAGCAGCCCCCTCCTCAGCGCTAGGGTTTAGCTGGGAATGGCTCAGCTGAGGCCTCATGCGGTGAGTGTCTGCTCCCTCTCCCAGGGTCAGGGGGGCTAGAGGCCCCAACATAACTCACTGTTCCTCACCCGCTCACTCCCACCAATGTCCTCGAGCTGCTTGGTTTAGATTGATTTATCAGGGAATCTTTCCAACACTTATTGAATACCTGCTGGGTGGCAAGTGGCCATGGGATGGAGGAGAATGAGGCTCACCCCTGCCCCAAACCCTGAGGTCACAGTAGAGGGGAGGGGACAGATACTATTGGGCAGTTAGGATGTAGAGTGATGGGAGCTGCCCTGGAGGGGTAATGAAAGGCCCACCGAAGGAGCTGATGAGTCTGCTTGGCACTTTTGGGAGGCTTGGTGGGCAGAGGGTTTTAAAGGATGCATAGGAGTTTTCTAGACAGCAGAGTCAGTGTAGGGTATTTTAGACATAAAGAATACACAAAGGCATGAAGGTAAAGAGGCATAAAATATGGGCTTGACAGGTGAGGGAATGGTAAGGAGTCTGTGTGGTTGGAGTGCACATAGGGGTGTGTGTGTGTGTGTGTGTGTGTGTGTGTGTGTGTAGAGGGGGGTTAGGAAATAAGGTTAGCCTATCAATGCAGGGCCTTCATCCTGGCCATTTTTAAGTTGTGGCCCAGACCTGAACACCCCAAGGGAGGCTTTAGAGACAGGGAGCCCTTCCCAGCTGTGTAGACACATAGTGCTCCCAACACTCCCTTTAAGGAAGGCTTGGAGCCTAGGCTGGTCCTCTGGGAGCTTGAGCCAGCTCATCAGTTATACCTAAATGTAAAAGAGAAAGGTGTCCTCCCTCAGCGTATGGTTATTAAAGCACGCCATCTTTAAGCCTCATTAAGGCGTGTTAAATGCTAATGAATTTAGAGAGGGGCATCTTGGGGCCTCTGTTTCCTTGGAAACGTTTGAGAGCAGGTGCTTTATAATGAGCTGTACCTATTTTAAAAGTGAGCCATGAGGCCTGCTTTGATAGGCTGGATCTCAGATGCTGATGGGTAAGTGTGAACAAAGCCGGTGGAGGCCAGTAGAGACGCTTTGTGCTCTCTGAAATATCATTCTCTGGTGGTTTCTATAGAAACCACTGGCACCCAGGTAGGAGATTTGCCAGGCTCCAGAGTCTCATTACACAACATGCTGCCTCCAGCCTGGTGACTCAGCCCCAGCCTCTGAAGACCCTGGGGTCCTGTTGGCAGGGTGGGACAGGGTTCCGGACAAAACAGGACACATATGTATTGCTGTTGCTGTAATTCTACTTTAATTGTGTCTGTTCCATACTTACTGCTTGATTTTAGCAAGTCCCCACTCTGCTTACTTCAGACCTTGCTGACACTAAGAAAAGCTAGTGTTAGCGGAGCTTACTGCTCCCCACAGAGCACTGTAAAGGGACCTTGTATTACTGAAAAATTTAAATATATATCAAAGTGGAGAGACTCTTGATGAATCTCCATGCAACCAGCATGCTGTCTCAACAATTATAAATTTACAGCCAAGCTTTTCTCTATAATCATACCCATTTTCCCAGCAATCTCCTCCCTCCAGCCCCCACTGTTGGATTATTTTGAAGCATATCCCAGAAACATGCTATTATTTCATTTGTACGTACTTTTGTTTCTTTAAGAGGTAAGGACTTAAAAAAAGTATTATTATAGCATTGTCACCTCAACAGTTTAGCAGTAATTCCTTAATATAGTCAGATATCCAATTCATATTCAGATTTCCCTGATTACCTCATAATTTTAAACATTTTCAAGCAGTTGCTTTGTTTAAATCAGAATCCAAACATTTGGTTGATAAATCTCTCAAGTCTTGTTTAATATGTTCCTTTTCTTTTTACCTTGTAACTTATTTATTGGGGAATACGTTGATTGGATGTTCCTTTTCCTTATTGCATCCCCTGTGGTGTCATTTATCACATTCCTCTGTTCCCTGTATGTCTTATAAACTGGTGGTTACAGCTGCAGCAGTGCTTCCTACGCTGTGGTGTGCACGCAAATCACCCAGGGTGCTTGCTGCTCTGCTTCTAATTCTGACTCAGTGGGTCTGGAGTAGGGCCAGAGAAGATACACTTCTTTTCTTTTCTTGTTTTTTAGATTTACCTATTTATTTGAGAGAGAGCATGCACACACACACGTTAGCAGGGGGAGGGGCAGAGGGAGAGGGAAGGAGAGAAAGAATCCTCAAGGCGACTCCTCACTGCCTGAGTTGGGGCTAGATCCAAGGCCCTGAGATCATGACCTGAGCCGAAATCAAGAGTTGGCCGTTTAAACGGCACCACTGTTTTGCTTTTTTTTAAGTATCATTATGAACTCATGGATTTATAACATATTTGATATGTTTCAATCAGTTGTGGCTATTATTCCAATACTCAGATTGCCCTATATTTGGTGAGTGAACCTCTTTAAAGTAGGCTTCTGTGTCTTTTTTTGTTTGTTTGTTTTTAATTTTTCCCCCACCCTTGCCCCCTGGGTCTTGTGTCTTTTTTTTTTTTTTTAAATCAACTTTACTGAAGTATCACTTATGTACAGTTAACTGTCATGCATTAGAGTGCACAATTCAGTTAGTTTTGACAGATGGATACATCCATGGAGCCACCACCACAGTCAAGATACAGAATATTTCTATCACCCAAAAGTTTTCTCCTGCCCTTTGGCAATAAATCCCTCCCTGTACTTCATCTCCAAGGCAACCACTGATCCACTTTCTGTCACTACAGAGCAGTTTGCATTTTTCTAGACTTTTATGTAAATGGAATCATACAGTAGGTACTCTTTTATATCTGGCTTTTCTCAGTTCACGTGTGTTTGGTGTCCGTCCGTTTTGTATGTATCAGGATTCCTTTTGATTGCCAAGTAGTGTTCCCGTGGATGGATATATCAGTTTGTTTATACATTAACTGTTCAAGGACAATTTGGGTTGTTTCCAGTTTTTGGTTACCATAAATGAAGCTGCTGTGAATATCCATGAGCAAGTCTTTGTGTGGATATATATGTTCATTTCTCTTGGAAAATACCGAGAGTGTAATTGCTAAGTGGTATGCTGTGTGTATGTGTAAATTATGATAAATTGGCAAACTATTTCTTATTAGCAGTGTGGGAGAGTTTCACTCCCTCCACACTCTCATCAGCCCCTGGCCTTGTCAGTCTTTTCTTTTCCATTGTAGCCACTGTAGTGGGTGTGCAGTGGTGTCTGGTTGTGGTTTTAATTTTACATTCCTGATTCATGGGTTTGAATATTGAGTATCTTCTATGAAGGGTCTGTTCAAATCTCTGACCCACTTAAGATGATGATGATGATGATGATGATGATGATGAAGGAAAAGGAGAAGCAGCAGAAGTAGTAGTAGTTCTAGGAGTTCTTTGTATATTCTTCGATTGTTTTCTCCCCTTCCATGATTTCCTGTGTTCTATCTAAGAGATTCTTGCCTACTCTAAGGTTGCAAAAATTTTCCCTTATGTTTTCGTCTAAAAGTTTCACACTGTCAGGGCACCTGGCTGGCTCAGTCAGGGGAGCCTGTGACTCTTGATCTCAGAGTCATGAGTTTGAGCCCCATGTTGGGTGTAGAGATTACTTAAAAAATAAAGAAATAAAATTTTCCACACTTTTGCTTATACTTTTAGGTCTGTGATCCCTTTTGAGTTAATTGTTGTGTACGGTATCAGTAAGGTTTCTTCCTGTATTTTTGTTGTGTGGAATACTCTGTTGTTTTAGCACCATTTTCTGAAAAGACATTCCTTTCCAATTAGATTGTTTTTGGACCTTTGGTTGATAATCAGCTGGCCATGTAAGCATGGGTGTCTTTCTGGATACTCAGTTCTGTTCCATTGATTGCTTGACCACATTCTCTTGGTTACCATGGCTTTGTAGCAGTGTGTGAATTTTGGTAGTGCAAGTCCTCCAACTTTTTCTTTTTCAAAATTGTTCTTGCTATTCTAGGTTCTTTATATTCCCATTTTAATTTTGCAATCACCTTGTCAATTGCTACCAAAAAAAAAAAAAAAAGCCTGCTGGTATTTTGATTAGGATTGTGTCCAATTTACAGACCAGTTTTGGGAGAATTGACATCTTAACAGTATTGAGTCCTCTGATCCATGAGTGTACCATCTCTCTGTGTTTATTTAGGTCTTCTTTAGTTTCTTTCCCTGAGCAGTGTTTTGTAGTTTCCAATGTTTGGATGTTGGACATATTGTATTAAATTTATTTCTCAGTATTTCATGGTTTTGGATACTATTGTGAGTGGAATTTTATTTTAAATTTTATTTTCCAATGTTTATTGCTAATATGTAGAAATACTATTAACTTTCTTAACCTTGTGTCCTGTGACATTACTAAATTTATGTCTTAGTCCTAATAGCTTTTTCATAGATTACTTAGGAATTTTCACACACACAATCACATTGTCTGTGAATAATACAGTTTTAGCTTCCTTTCCAGTGTGTATGCATTTATTTCTTTTTCTTGCTGTATTGCAATCACTAGCATCTCCAGTACAATGTTGAATAAAAGTGGTGAGAATGAACATCCTTGTCTTTTTCCTGACTTTATGGGGAAAGCATTCAGCCTTTCACCATTAAGAATGATGTTAGGTATGGGTTTTGGGAAAATATCCTAAATCAGTTTAAGGGAGTTACCTTCTATTCTTAGTTTTCTGAAGGTTTTTATCATATATTGGTGTTAAACTTTGTCAAATGATTTTACCATATCTGTATTTTTTCCTATATTCAGTTAATATGGTGAATTACATTGATTTTTAAAAGAAATGTTACATGAACCATGCATTTCTGGAATAAACCTTACTTGGTCATGATGTATTATTTTTTTATATATGGTTAATTCTATTTGCTAATAATTTGTTAAGGATTTTAGATTTCTGTTTGGCTTATACTTCTTTCTTGTGTTGTCTTAGTCTTGTTTTGATGTAAGATTAATATTGGCCTCAAAAAAATGAGTGGAGAAATCTCTCATCATGTACTTCCTGAATGTTTGTGTAGGAGTGGTGTTATTTCCTCCTTAATGCTTGACAGAATTCACCAGTGAAGACATCTGGACCCAAGGTTTTCTTTGTTGGAAGATTTTTGTATTACAGAAATATTTTAAAGGTATATATGGGGCTATTCAGGTGTTCTGTTTCTTCTTCAGTCACTTTTGTAAACTTTTTTCTTTTAAGAAATTTGTCCATTTCATCTAAGTTGTCAAATGTGTTGGCCTCAAATTGATCTTAACATTATTTCATTACTTTTTTTTTTTTTTAAAGATTTTATTTATTTGGGGCATCTGGGTGGCTCAGGTGGTTAAATGTCTGCCTTCAGCTTGGGTCATGATCCCAGCTGGGGTCCTGGAGTCAAGCCTCACATTAGGCTCCCTGCTCAGTGGGGAGCCTGCTTCTCCCTCTCCCTCTGCTCTCTCTCTCAGGCTCTCTGTCTCTCAAATAAATAAATACAATCTTTAAAGAATAAAAGTAATCTTTAAAAATAAAAGATTTTATTTATTTACTTGAGAGAGAGAGCAGGTGTAAGCAAGAGCAAGTGAAAGATACAAGGCTCGATCCCAGGACCTGGGATCACGACCTGAGCCAAAGGCAGACGCTTAACCAACTGAGCCACCCAGGCGCCTTTGTTTCATTACTTTTTATTATTACTTTCATTCATTCATTATATTTCATTTGTTGTTACTATTTATTTATTAATTATTTATTATTTTTCATTATTTTTCCTTCCTGTTGATCTGAGTACCAATCTGGTGTCATTCCCCCAGTCTGAAGAACTTACTTTAACATTTCTTGTAGTACAGACTTCCTGGTGGTGAATTATCTCAGTTTTTGTTTATAAAAAACATCTTTATTTTGCCTTTGTTTTTTCCATGTCAGCCCTTTATGAAAATACCTTTATGGAAGTATAATTGACCTACATTAAACTGCATATTTGAAGTATACAGCTTAATAAATTTTGACATATGTATACGTCCATGGAACCATCACCACAGTCAAATTAAGTGATATATCCATCATCTTCAAACGTTTTTGTGCTCCTTTGTAATTTCTTCTCCTGCCCCTCCATGCCTTACACTTGTCTTCAGGCACCCACTGATCTGTTTTGTCATTATAAATTAGTTTCCATTTTCCAGAATTTTTTGTGTAAATATAGTCATAGGGTATGTACTCTTTTTTAATGTGGCTTTTTCCCCCATTCAGCATAATTATTTGAGATTGATCCATGTTATTGTGTGTACAAATAATAGTTTATCCTATCATATTGATAAGTAGGATTCCACAGTAGGATATACCATAGTTTATCTATTTACTATTGATGGGCATTGAGTTGTTTCCAGCTTTTGGTTATTACAAATAAAGTTACTATGAACATTCATGTGCAAGCCTTTTAGTGAGTACATGTTTTCATTTCTTTGGGTGTTACAGACTACATTGTGCCCCTCTCCCATTTATATGTTGAAGCCCTACCCCCTAGTGTGACTGTATAGGGCCTTTAAAGAGATAATTCAGGTTAAATGTGGTCGTAAAGGTGAGGCCCTAATCCAGTAGGACCGGTGTCTTTAAAAGAAGAGGAAGTGACAACAGAGCTTTCTCTGTGCTGCAGAGAAAAGGCCACATGGGGACATGGCAAGAAGTCCGAGTCTTCAAGCCAAGGAGAGAGGCCTCAGCAGAAACCAGCCCTGCGGGCACCTTGATCTTAGACTCCCCGCCTCCAGGATTGTGAGATAATAAATGTCTGTTGTTTAAGCCCCAAACTGTGGTACCTTTTTATGGCAGCCTCAGCAGACTTAAGATACTGGGTAAATACCTAGGATTAGAATGTCTAGGTCATATGCTGGTATATGTTTAGCTTTTGAAGAAACTTCCAGTTTTCTAAATGGTTGCACTATTTTACAGTCCCACAAACATTGTGTGAGGGTCTGCACACAATGTGATTGCTCTGCATCATAGCCAACACTTGCTATGATAGGCCTTTTAAATTTTAGCCATTCTGAAATGAGTGTAGTGGCATCTCACTGTGGTTTTAATTTGCATTTCTCAAATGACTGCTGATGTTGTGCATCTTTTCATGAGCTTCTTTGCCATCTGTATGTATATTTTTTAATGTCTGTTTAAGTTTCTTGTCCATTAAAAAAAAATCAGACTGTTTCTGTGTTACTGAGTTTTGAGAGTTGTTTACATACATGTTTATTACATGTATGATTTGCAAATACTTCCTTCCAGTGCATGGGTTGTATTTTCATTCTTATATTTTTGGAAGAGCAGAATTTAAAATTTTTGATAAAGTTTAATTTCCCAATGTTTTTCTTTTCTGATCATGTTGTTAGTGTTGCGTCTAAGCAAACTTTGCCTAACCTAAGGCCACGAAGATTTGCTTCTGTGTTTATTTTCAGAGGTTGTATAGTTTTGGGTTTTATATTAGTCTGTGGTCCATCTCATATTAATTTTTGCACATGGTGCAAGGTAATGGATGGAAATTCATGGTTTTGCATGTGGATATTCAGTATTCCTGCAACATTTGTTGAAAACAATACCCACACCTTTGCAACTATGGAAAATCAGTTGACTGAATATGTGTAGGTCTATTTTTGTAATCTTGTCTCTGCCATTGCTTTCTTTGTCTTTACACCAATACCCCATTGTTTTCTTGTTATCTTTCTCATTATTTTCATCTAATGAGTCTTGAAATCAGGTAGTATAAGTCTTCCAGGTTTTTTTTTTTTTCAAAATTGTTTTGCCTATTCTAGGTTCTTTGCACTTATATTTCAATTTTATAATCACTTCGTCAATTTTTTACCAAAAAAAGGCCTGCTTGAACTTTGAATGATATTGTATGTAATGTACCAATCAATTTTGGAGGAGAATTGAATTCTTAACAGTTTTGAGTCTTCCAATCCATAAACATAGTATACTTTTCCATTTATTTAAATCTAGTTTGGGGCGCCTGGGTGGCTCAGTCGATTAATTGTCTGACTTGATTTTTGCTCAGGCCATGATCTCAGGGTCCTGGGATTGAGTCCTGCATAGGGCTCTGCGCTCAGCGAGGAGTCTGCTTCTCTACCTCTCTCTCCCTCTGCCCCTACCCACCCTCCTCACATGTGCATGCTCTCTCTCTCTCTAAAATGAATAAATCTTTAAAAAAAAAAAGTCTAGTTTAATTTCTTTCACCAGTGTCTTATTGTAGTTTTTACTGTATAACTCTTTCACATTGTTGTTAGGTTTATCCCTAAGTATTTATATTTTTACACTATTGTAAGTAGTAGTATAAAATTTCAATTTCTGATTGTATATTGTTGGTATATAGAAATACACTGATTTTTGTGTATTCACCTTGAATTCCATAACTCTAAGTCATTTATTAGTTCTAGTTGCTTTTTTGTAGATACTGTTGTATTTTCTGCAAAGATGACCATTTCATCTATGAATAAAGGCAGCTTTAATTCTTTTTTTCCAATCTGGGTGCCATTTCTTCCTCCCTCCCATGCTGCATTCTATCCCTTCCTTCCAACTTACTGCATTGGCTTAAGCCTCTAGACCCGTGTTGAAATGAAGTGGCGAGGGTGGACATCCTTGCCTTGTTCCCAGTATTATAGGGGAAGTATTCATTCTTTTTCACAGTTACATATGTTAGGTATGTGTTTTTGTAGATGCCCCTATGAATTTGAGGACATTCCCTTTTATTCCTAGTTTGTTGAGTATTGTTATCGTGAATTACTGCTGGATTTTGTCAGTTGCTTTTCTAACATCTTTTGAGGGATAATGTTTTTCCTATTTACTCAGTTAATATGGATTTTGTCAATAGATTTTTTAGTTATTAAAACAACCTTGCATTCTTGGGATAAACTCCACTTGATCATGATTTATTATCCCCTTTATATAATTTGGGATTCTGTTGGCTAAAATGTGTTAAGAATTTTCACATCTGTGTTCAAAGGCATATTGATCTGTACTTCTCTGGTAATATCTTTGTCTCCTTTTGATATCAGGGCAATGCTGGCCTCATAGAATGACTTTGGGATTGTTCCTTTCTCCCCAGTTTGCTGGAAGAGTTTGTTTAGAGTTGCTATTATTTCTTCTGTAACGTTTGCTGGAATTGACTAGTGAAGTCATCTTAGCCTGAAATTTTCTTTTGGGGAAGATTTGAAATCTCAGATAAAATTTATTTAATAAATATAGGGTTATTCCAGTGTTCTCTTTCTCTTTGAGTGACCTTTGGTAGTTTGTGTCCTTCAAGAAGCTTTTTTCTTTCATCAAAATTATCTAATTTTTTGGCATAAATTGTCTAGAGGCTTGTTAATTTTGTTGACCTTTTCAAAGTACCAGATTTTTGTTTCATTGATTTTCTTTCTTTTCCTTTTAAAAATTTAATGATTTCTTAACTATTTCCTTCTGCTTAAACCTTGGGTTTAACTTTATATTCTTTTTCTAGTTTCTTAAAGTAGAAGTTGAGACTTTTGTTCTTTTCTAACCTAGATCAGTATCACAGGAGCTTCCCCTTATCCATGAGGGATATGTTCCAAGACCCCCAGTGGATGCCTGAAAGCAGGGATGGGACTGAACCCTGTATATACATACTATCTACTATGTTTTTTCCTATAAATACATGCTTATGATAAAGTTTACTTTATAAATTAGGTACAGTAATAGATTAGCAACAATACCCAATAAAATAGAACAATTATAACAACTTAGTTATAACAATATAATATGAGTTATGTGAATGTGGTCTCTTTCTCAAAAGATCTGGTTAAACTGTACTTACCCTTCCTTTTCTTGTGATGATATGAGATGATAAAATGCCTGTGTGATGAGGTGAAGTAAGTGACATGGGCACTGTGACGTAGCATTAGGCTACCACTGACCTTCTGACAGTATGTCAGAAGGAGGATCATCTGCATCCAGACCACAGTTGACCTCGGTGACTGAAACTCTGGAAAGCAAAACCGTGGGAAAGGGGAGACTGTTGTGTTAATTTCCCTCTGGGTGTTGCAGCTACATTAACACAACTGTTGATATATTGTGCTTTCATTTTTATTCATGAAAAAAATACTTTCTAATACCTTTTTTATTTCTTCTTGGTCCATGGATTATTGCAGGAGTGTGCTATTTAGATTCCAAATACTTGGGAATTTTCCAGATATCTTTTATTGATTTTTAATTCCGTTGTGGTACAGAGCATACATTGTGTGTTTAAATCCTTTTAAGTTTATTGAGACTTGTTTGACGTTCTAGAATATGGTCTACCTTAGTAAATGTTCTGTGTGTAATTGAAAATAATGTTTATTCTCCTGTTGTTGAGAGTAATGTTGTATACGTCTCAATTAGATTGAGTTAGCAAATCGTGTTATTCAAGTCTTCTGTATCCTTTCTAATATTTCTGTCCATTTGTTCTCTTAGTTAAGAGCAGCTGGTTGAAATTTGTGACTAGAAGAGTGAATTTGTCTTATTTCCTTTTTAAGTTCTATTAGTTTTCCTTCGTTTATTTTGAGGCTCTGTTATTAGGTACATAACCATTGAAGATTGTTGTTTCCCTGATGAATTGACTCTTTAATCATTATGAAAAGACTTTGTTTATCCCTGATAATATTCTTTATTCTGAAATCTCCTCTGTCATTAACCTCGGCGTTCCTGGTTTACTTTGATAACTGTCAGCATGATACATCTTTTGCCATGTTTTTACTTTTAACCTGTTTCTGTCTTTATATTTAAAATGTGTTTCAGGACACCTGGCTGGCTCAGTTGGAAGAGCATGCAACTCTTGATCTCAGGGTTTTGAGTTCAAGCCCCACGTTGGGTGTAGAGATTACTTAAATAAATGGGGGGCCTGGGTGGCTCAGTTGGTTAAGCACCTGACTCTTGATTTCGGCTCAGGTCATGATCTCAGGGTTGTGAGATTGAGCCCTGCATGGGGCTCTGCGCTCAGTGGGGAGTCTGCTTGTGGATTCTCTTTCCCTCTCTCTCTGCCCTCCCCACCTCTTGCTCTCTCTAAAATAAAAAAAATCTGGGGCACCTGAGTGGCTCAGTCAGTTAAACATCTGCCTTCGGCTCAGGTCATGATCCCAGGGTACTGGGATCGAGCCCCACACCAGGTTCCCTGCTCAGCGGGAAGCCTGCTTCTCCCTCTCCCACTCCCTCTGTTTGTGTTCTCTCTCTCTGTCAAATAAATAAAAATCTTTAAAAAATTAAATGTAAAAATCTTTAAAAATAATAAATTAACTTATTTATTTTATTATTATTATTTTTTAAGATTTTATTTATTTATTTGAGAGAGAGAGAGCACGTGTCAGAGAGCACTCATGAGCAGGGAGAGGTAAAAGGAGACTCCCCGCTGAGCAGGGAGCCTGATGAGGGGCTTGATTCCAGGACCCCGGGATCATGACCTGATCCGCAGATGACAAACTATAAAAAAATAAGTAAAATGTGTTTCTTGTAGGCAGCACTTCGTTGGATCTTGATCTTTAGTTTAGTTCTGTGTACCAGTCTTTTCCTTTGAGCTGGTGTATTCATCCTGTTTTCATTTAATGCAATCATTGGCGTGTTTGGGTTTCAACTCACCATCTTGTTTTCATTTGTTGCACCTGTTCTCTTCTCTCCTTTGTTTTTGTGTTTTGTTCCCCTTTTCTCTTGGATGAACTAGTATTTCTATGATTTCATCTTATCTGTTTTGTTGCTTTTTTAATCTGTGGATTTGTGCTGTTTTTTACTTTTAGTGGTTGCTTTAGAGTTCATAGTATATGTCTTTATCTTATCAGCCCACCCTCAAATCCTATCAGATCTCTACGTTTTGTGTGAGCATCTTACAATGTACAGATCTTCAGTTTTCCCCTTAATAGTCTTTGTGTTGTTGTTGGCATACATTTTATTTCTACATATATTACAGTCCCCACAATACATTGTTATTTTTGCTGGAAACGGCAAATTATTTTTAAAATATTTTAATAATAGAAAAGTATGTTCTATTTCCCTGCATATTTGGTATTTCCATTGCTTTTCAATCTTTTTAAAAAAGATTTTATTTGGGGCGCCTGGGTGGCTCAGTTGTTAAGTGTCTGCCTTCGGCTCGGGTCATGATCCCAGGGTCCTGGGATCGAGGCCTGCATTGGGTTATCTGCTCAGTGGGGAGGCTGCTTCTCCCTCTCCTGCTCCCCCTGCTCATGCACACACACTCTCTCTCTGTCAGATAAATAAATAATATATATTTTTAAAAAAGAGTGTTTATCTTTATGTCATTGAGGATTATTATAATCGCTATTTAAATGTGTCTGATAATTCCATCATCTGGGTCACTTCAGGGCTGACATCTATCATTTCTCTTTTGTGGTGGTTACTATTTACATTTTCCTGATTCTTTATATGTCAAGTAACTTCAGAATATATCCTGCACATTTTGAATATTATATGGTAAAATCCTGGGTCCTATTAAAGTCCTATGGAGAATAGTGATTTGTTTGTCTTAACAGGCAAGTGACCATGTTAGATTCAGATTCCAAATTCTTTCTCTCTTTCTTTGGGCAGTGGTTCCATTTTCATTGCAGTGTTCAAACCGTTTGTGATGCTGGGCCACGAAGGGGTTAGTTTCAGACTTGGGCAGTGGTTATATGGTATTCTGCTTCTCCTAGTTTTGGCTGTGCTTCTGAGAGTGTGTTCCATGACTGTATTGCTTAGGGATTGTTCTGGGGTGCCTGTCAGTTCACACATAGAACTAGAGGATTCTCAGCTCTCTCCTCTTTGGAACTTCTCCCACACCGCCTGGCCCCCCAGGGCCTCCTTTCCTGGTTCTTCTGCCCAGAGAGATGGCATTGTCTCAGACTGTTAGCCTTCTGCCTCGTCACGATATCTATAACTGGGATCCCTTTCAAGGCGAAGTAGCCAGAGAAAATAGAGGAAGAAAATAATGTGGCTTTTCCCCTTACCATTGTTATAATAAAGGTCCTTTCCCTCAGCTCTTCTATCCGGTTGTTTTCCTTCCCGGTTTTATGTACCTGTGCTGCGCACCCAGGGCACTGCGGTCCTGCGGTTGGGGCTGGCATTGCGTCAGGGCAGGAGAGCAAGAGGATGTATTTTGAAATTTCCCCCATACTCTCTGGCTTACAGGGGCCCATTTTCTTGTTCCTTTGACCAGAATGACAGATTTATTTCAGAATTTTTGCTGTCCATGCTCACTATGTAGTTCCTTAATTCAGTAAGTCCATTTGTCAAAGTCAGGAGTTAAAAGACAACAAACAAGCAACCCCCTCCCCCAAACCCCACAAATCTAGGCCCTTACCTTGCAAATTTTTATTTCCCTCCCCAACCCACTTGCTGTTATTTACTCTTTAAAGCCTTTAGGTAGTTGCTTTGTGAATTTTGTCCAGAGCTTTTAGTTGTAATTGGTAGGAGAGAATAAGAGGCCATAGCAGGCTTATTCCATTTTGGGTTAAATAAAACTAGATTTCATCTTTAAATCCAGTCTTTTTTTTTCTCTTCAGTATGTTTTGAATAATTTCAATTGCTGTGTCTTCTAGTTCATTATTTTTTTTTTTTGCTGCAGCAACTCATCTGCTGTTAATCCCATCTAATGTATTTTTCATCTCAAACATTGTGTATTTCATCCCTAGAAGTTCAATGGGGGACTCCTACATCCTCCACGTCTCTATCTACCATGGTCACTTTTGCCTCTACCCCCCCCCTTTTTTTAAGAGGGAGAGAGAGTGCACGTTGGGGTGGGGAAGGGCAGAGGGAGAGAACTTTGCAGGGCTCGATCTCACAACTCTGAGATCATGACCTGAGCAGAAATCAAGAGTGGGACGCTTAACTGATTGAGCCACCCAGGCGCCCCGCTTTCTTTTACCTTCTTAAATGTATGCTAGACAGTTACAATCACTGTTGTGGTGCCGAGGTCTGTCATCTATCACTTCTGGGTTTAGCTGGGTTTAGAGACCGTAATCTGAGTGATGTGGTTGCTCCTTGTTTCTAGACCCCTTCTGTGGACAGAGCTAGGAAATATTTTTGTTGTTAAGAAAAGAAATACATCAGGGACTCCTGGCTGGCTCAGTCGATGGAGCGTGTGACTCTTGATCTCAGGATTGTAAGTTTGAGCCCCTTGTAGGGTGTGGAGATTACTTAAAAATCTTAAAAAAGAAAAAATACTGATTTTTTTCCCCAATTCAAATTTAGGATTATAGAATTTTTCTTTAACTTCTTTGGTTTTATATATTTTCTCTTTTTTATACTGGAAATTTTTATTTCTATCTGCCTTCGCACAATTTTTGGGGTATATATATCAACACTAACTATGCGATGACTGAAGACAGTTTAAGATTTCTTGTGGTTCTTTTGGTCCCCAGAGTATGTCCAGTTAGGATCTACCATCAAATTACTGATTTTCTGTTCAGAATGTATATTCAACTAAGGATGTGCCATTATATTAGTGTCCTTTAGTGTCTCTCAAAATAAATCCCATTTGTGTGGCTAAGCCACCAGCTCAACACATGGTTAGTTTTATTTGCTTAATTTTGCTTTCACATCTTAGAGCCTGTTTTATGTTAATTTGGTTGCATCATTTTATAAAATATATACCTGACTCTAGAGAAGGAATTGGAAAACTGTAGCTCATAGGCCCGATCTGGCTTGCTACCGGCTTGGTACGATCCTTGAGCTAAGAATGGTTTCTGGGGTGCCTGGTGGCACAGTCGGTTAAGTGTCCCTACTCTTGATTTCCGCTCAGGTCACGATCTCAGGGTTTTGAGATCGAGCCCCGCTGTTGGGCTCCGCACTCAGCGTGGCATCTGCTTGAGATTCTCTCTGTCCTCTGCCCCTCCCCCCACTTGCGCTTGCACCTGCTCTCTCACTCTCTCTAAAATAAATAAAATCTTAAGAAAAGAATGGTTTCTACATTCTCAAATGGTTGTAACGTACACATCTGGGCACATGCCTTCACACATGTACATGCACACAGGAGAGTACGCAGCAGTAACTGTATGTGTCCCCCAAACCCTAAATTGTTTACTGTCTGGCCCCTTACAGACATCTTCTAAGTACTATCTCTAATCCTGTCTCATCCTGTCTCCTCCGTTCTCTTTATTTACTTCTTTAGTTTCTGGTTTATCTTTCTGTTGTTTTTAATGGATGCAAGCCACACACACGTATTCCTGTCCCCTCTTCCACTCACCTTGTACACTGTTTCTCTGCCACCTGGGGCTTTTCTCACTGGACAGTATGTCTTGGAGGCCGCCCCGTAGCAGGGCGGGAGGGCAGGCCCCACTCTTCGCAGCTGCATCACCTTCTGGAATGTGATGTACTAAGGTTTATTCAACCGGTCCTTTCTGGATGTACATTTGGGTTATTTCCAGTTTTTTATTTTTACAAGCATTGCAGCTTTCAGTGGTGTTGTACTTACATCTTTTTGGGGTTTTGCCAGTGTGCCTTTGGGATCGCTCCTACAGGTTGCTTTGCAGGGTCATGCAGATTGCTGAGAAACAAGGCATGTGTTAGTTTGCTCGATGTTGCCCCAGTTCTCTCCACAGGGATTGTATGGTTTTGTGTTTCTGTCAGCAGTGTGTACAGTTAGCTAAAGCCCTACAGCCACCTAATGGAGTGTGTTGTCAAACTGGGATTTTGCTCATTGGATAGGTAAGAAATGGTATCTCTGTGTAATTTAAATTTGCATTTCTCTTGTTATGAGCAAATGAAAGGACCAGTTACATTTCCTTTTATGTGAACTCTGTTCACTTTTCTAGCATTTTTTTGTACAGGTGCTGGGTCTTTCTCACCTGTTTTGAGAAACTATGTATTAGGGATAGTAACCTTTGCCTCTAATATAAGTTGCAAATATTTCTCCCATTTGTCATTTTTACTTACTTTTTTTTGGTGCCGTGCAATGGTTTTTAAAATTATTAATATTTTCATGTAGCGAGGTTAACCCATTTTTCTTCTCATTGCTTCTGGCCTCAGAGCCATGGCTAGGAAAGTTCCCCCAGCTCCAGGTTGTAGAAAAACTCAATCAGGTCCTCTTTTCTATTTTGTTTTTTTTTTAACATAAGTTTCTGACCCGTTTTGAATTTATTGACAGAGTGCTTTTGGTGTGCTCTGTGATTGGCTACTTGTGTGAATTTAAACTATAGAAACAGGCCCTTTTGCTCCCTTCTCCAGCTTGTTTTTATGCATAGATTCCTGACATCTTAGCATTTGAAGAGACCCCAATGTTTATTTACAGGGAGAAGGAATTGAACTCTGGGGAGAAGGAACTTGTCCAAGGACCCACAGCTCTGAGCTGGGGACTTTGGCTCTGGCTGGCCCCAGAAGAGAAGGTTTCTGAGCATCTGCCTCGTGTCAGCCACTTAGCCAGGCACATTGCCTTTGTTTGCTCCCAAGCTGTAGGCCCCATTTCTCTCCCCACCTTACAGGTGTGGAGGCTGAAGCAGAGAAGCGTGGTTTGCCCGGGACCCAGAAGTTTAGCAACAGGCCCCCAGGGTGTCTGCCTGAGAGCTTGGGCCCTCCCACGGGGGAGGGAGGCCTCCACCAGACTCCCCAGGGCCAGCGATGATGTGACATTGAATGAGGTGCTCTGCTTCTGCCTCCCACCCCCACCGTGGCCTCAGAGTTCCTTGAGAGTCAGGTTTCCTTTGTCTCCATGTCCAGGACCACAGGAGGACCCTGTGACTGAGTGGCATCCCCCAGGGTGTCTAATGGGGCAGGGATGACGGCTCCCCAAGTGCTGGCTTAGCCCCAAGTGCCAGGATGTTGCTGGGAGCTAGAGACCTCAAAGTCCCTGCTTTTCAAGCTGTCCTTTTGTTCACTGATCATTTGTGTATCCACTCATTCACTTATCCAGCCATCGGTTCAACACACCTTAGTAATGCCTGCGCTGTGCAGACTCAGTGCTGCCCAAGGGCGACCTGGAGATGTGACAGATGCCAGTCCCCAGGAACTCACGGTCCTTTGGGGTCGGCAGGTGACTGAGGGAGCATGGGGTCCCATGGGACCCAGAGCAGTGTCTCCCCTTGCCTTTCCTCAGGCTTGGGTGCAGAGGAGTGGTGGGGTGGGGTCAGGGGGCTAGGACACCCCAGTCCTCCTGTCTGGGGTCCAGCAGCGCCCAGAGGCAGAGGTTTGCTTGTTGTCAGTCCAAGCCCTTTGTGGTGATGACCAAAAGGCCAGGCCTGGAGAGGGAAGGGACTCCCCCAGGCACATAGTATGTCAGCAGCTGGGCCAGGAACGGAGCCCAGCCTGCGCCCCCAACCCCGCGCCCTTTGGAAGTGGCAGGAATGCGAGGAAGGATGAATCAGAGTTAGCCCAGAGTTTCCCACATTTGTCTGGAGGGCTGAGCAGTTGTCAGATTTCAGGGATGTTGAGTGATTTTCATACCTGAGTATGTCGTGGTGTGGATTACGTCTCCCACTTTCCCCAAAGCCAGAGCCTTCAGCCAAGTATCTGCTTCCTGCCAGAAGAGTCTGAGGAGGGCTCCCTTCTGGATCCAGCTAGTTAGGCCCGCGCAGCACCATCCCATGCCCCTGGGATGGGACACACCAGCTGTCGTCGTAATTAAGGTTGCCATAAAACCCACCAGCTAGACGCACAAATGGCACCTCTGCTCTTTCCCGGGGCAGGAGCAGTTGTGAAGGCGAGTAAATCACGTTCGGCAGCGATCACTTCAAAGGTCAGCTTTCCACTTACAGCGCGTCATTGGCAGGGATCGCCCATAACACGGCTTGTTTCCCGGCCATTCAATTTTATGGCGCCCTAATGAATTGGGCCGTTTCCATCCATTCTCAGGAACGTACAGAACAACGGTTTTCATTCTCCTGGAAAGTTTGTCTTGGGAGGCAGGTGTGTCGGGCTCGCGGGTAGTTCTGTCATGGACAGGCCGAGGGCCCCTGGCACCGTGCTCCTCTCTGGGCCTTCACACCACCCTCTGGGAAAAGCTACCTCTGGGCTGTTCTCATGAGACCATTTATGTGGAACCCCTGCCCAGTGGCTGCCATTTACCTGGCACTCAGAAGCAGCAAGGGGGGCCCTCTTCTTCCTGTCTCCTTTCCTGGGTCAGTGCATTTCCCAAGCCCCTGTGGGGATCAGGGTGCTGTGAATGGAGAGGGGTCTGTGGCATGTAGGCCGGAACCTGCGCCCAAGAGCTCCTGGTCCTCACTGCCAGGGAGCCGGGAAGTGCCCGGCGCATGTGTGAGCCCACCAGTGGCCATTCTGTGTGAGCTCCTGTTGCTCTGGGGGCTACCCCGTGCCTCCCCCCCTCCACCAGGGAGGGCAAGCTGCTCAGTGCGCCAGCCGCAGCCAGGGGCGTGAGTCGGGCCAGACACTCTTCTCTTGGTAGTTGCTACCCTGGCCATCTCTGGGTTTCCTGTCCCTCACCTGAACGGTGGTGACGGAGAGGGCTTTGGGAAAAGGGGAAGAAAGGCGTCGAGGCCCAGTGTGGCCTGGGCCAATGGAAGCCTGGGGTGGCTGAAGTGAGGGGTGACTGGAATGGCGCTGGGATGGGAGGAGCCGGCAGAGAGACTGCTCCAGAGCCATGATTATGGGCATTGCTCCCGCCCCTCCCCTCCCCACCAAAGTGGATTCCAAACACAGCCTTGGGGTGGCACTGTTGTGAGTTGGACTGTTGTGCAAACTCAAGGGAGCTCATATTGGAGACTGTGAAGGCACGCGGCGCCGTGCCATGCCCCCCCACCCCCCGCCGCCCCAGGCCCCAGCCTCAGACTGGGCAGGTGGAGCATTTGGCCACCAGCACCCCCACTGGGCCCCTCTGGCTGGGGGCACGAGAGACGTCCTCCCCTGTCCACACTCTGTGAGGCTCAGGGCTGGGGAGCAGCCACAGGCTGGCTTTCTGCCCTGTATTCAGAGGCCTGCAGGGCTGCCCTCTTTTCTGCCTCTGGATCACTCTTCAGGCTTCAGGGGGGCTCACCCTGAAATCAACTTGGCTAGGGGCTGCTTCTGAAGAGGCTCAGAGAAGAGCAGTCATTTGCCTCTATCCTCCCCCAGGAAATTGTCTCCTTATTTATGGAGGTAGGGAGTGGCCAGTAGGAGACTGGGTTGTGGGCCCCAGGGAAGCAGCAGGGATGGGGAGAAGGCCACCACCCTGGTGGTGGGACTTTGGGCAAATCCCTACATCTCTGAGCCTCAGTGTTCCTCATCTGGAGAACGGGTCTCAAAACAGCCTAAATTGACTTTATAGAGTGCTGCGTGTAATGTGAATTTGACTTATATACATTTGAAAGAGGATGATAGAAAATATATCTGCAAAATTTTAGAGGTTGTGAACTCCAGTTTTTTAAAAAAAATTTGTCAAGACTTCTTTTTCCCCAGTCAGCAGGTGAGGGACCAGAGAACTGTGTTTATGCTGTGGCCACATGGTGGCGCCCTGGGAGCTGGTAAACAGGCCAGCCAGGACCAGCCGGAAGGCCTGAGGCCACCTTGTATTGGCCTCTTGTTGAATATTGCAGTCTAAAGCATGCTGTCAGTGAGTTTGTTAAGTGGAGATACTTGTTAGTCCCGATACTGGGACCCTCCCCCAACCTAAACCAGTTGCTTTAGAATGGAAGGTGAATGTGATAAAATGCTCTGGAGAAAAAAGAACTGCTTGATAGTTAATCACATTGGTTTACAAGACAGGCAGCTATGAAATATTGGCCATGATGCTAATAAGTAAAAGTATCTTTAAAGCTAATCTGTGTATTGTGGTTCTGCCTTTATGGTCTCCAAGGACTCTGGCTTTCTGCAGTACAGTTACTATTCCAGAGAGAGTAGGCTGGGGTTTTGTGAGCTGTGAATTATGTGATGTCTTTAGAAGCAAGAGCCTCTCACAATATATGGCCTGGTATCAGTGGGCATCATTGATGCCCTTTTGGTGCCCTTGGGCAATAGGCCCTTCCCAAAGCTCGCTTTTATCAGGCACCAGCTGCTGTCTAGAGGACTGGTGTGATTGGAGAGATCATCACGCCTCCCTGGGTGGCTAATGGATGGTGGTCATGTGTCTGTAGACGTGGGGTGGGCACGCGACAGGGAGGACTGTCTGTGGGGAGGGGCCATCAAGCAAGGCTGTATCTCCTAGCAGCCCAGCACTGCTCTCACTGGACCCACCTGCTGGCTGGGCTCTTGGCCCTCCCTGTGGGTGCCTGCCCTGTATTCCTGAGGCCCACCAGCATGATAGGTGCCCACTCTTGCAGGTGGTGAGAAGCTACAAGGCGACCATCCAGCAGACCTTGGACATCCTCTTCCTCCAGGAAGGCTCTGAGTTTCTGAGCAGCACAGATGCTTCGAGCCGGGACTCTGCTGACCGCACCATTATTGCCTGGGATTTCCGGAGCTCTGCCAAAATCTCCAACCAGATTTTCCACGTGAGAAACCCTATTTGGCATTGCTTTTCAGTTTGTTTCAGCTGCAGGATGTAGCCATGTAGCCCTAAGCTGCTGAGATCCTAGGTCACTTCCTGGTGGGGATGGCTCAGCAGGCAGGATCTTTAGAGACCATTCAGGTGCCTGAAATCTCTTGGGTCGGGTAGACAAGCGTAGGTCCAGGCCTGCCTGGAAAGCCTTCCAGAGGTTCCAGATCACAGCACCTCCATGACTGTCCTACTCATCCTCTGCCTGGCATGGCCACTCTGTAGGGGAAGGGTGTGGAGGGGCCATCCATCCAGATCAGTAGAAGACTGCCACACAACCCAGGACACTTCTACCTTCCCTCTGCCACCCCAGCCAGCCCCTGGGTTTCCGTCCCACCCTTGCTCAGTGTGTTTGGCAGGAGCTGTGACTTGGAAGTTCAAGCAGGGACCCAAGGTTAGATCACCTCTGTTAAAGTCCTGGATTCACCACTTACAAGCCCATTATGTAGCCTCTTTGATTCTCATTTTCCTCTTAGGAAATTGAGGATGAGAATATTATTTACCTCTTAGAGTCGTTCTGAGAATTGAAGGAGATAATGCTTATAAAGGATCTAGCACAATGCCAGGCACAGGGGGTGCTCCATAAATGCATTATCTATCATCACCATCACCACCATCAAATCCAACATCTTCACCACTCCACCACCATCGTCACCATCATCACCACCACCACCACCACACCACCACTACCACCACCACCACCACCATCATCACCACCATCACCACCATCACCATCATTGTCACCATCACTGCCACCACCATCACCACCATCACCACCATCACCATCACCACCTACCACCATCACCACCATCACCACCATCATCACCATCACCACCACCACCACCATCATCACCACCACCATCACCACCATCACCATCACCATCACCACCCACCACCACCATCATCATCATCATCATCACTACCATCTTCATCATCATCATTTTATAAGATTTCAGTTAAGCTATGGCTAATCTCTTTGGTACTCCCCCTGCCGAATTTAAAAATATATATTAGGTGTACATATATACCTTCTCCCCTTCCCTGCCTTTCCTTTTCTCAGAGGGTTCTACATGACCCTGAGCAAACCAGTCTCTAGACCTTTACTGCAGGGAGCTAGTGAGCCCGCTGGGAAGGACAGGCTCTGGGAGGGGGCTGAATGGGCCTGCCTCCAACAGCCTGTGCAGAAACCAGGGCAAGTGGGTGAGGTAGATGAAAATGCTGAATGCCCTCTTAAAAATCACACCTCCTCCGTTTCCGTGCGGGTGAGCAGGCGAGCAGCACGCTTGGGAGCTTGTCAGGTCACCGTGGCCCTGGCGCCTCCGACGGACATGGTAGTCTGCAGCTCTCTTCTACCTGCTCCCCACTTTGCTCTCTGAGTTTGGGCTCTTTTAGACAGTGTGGCTTCAGGACGACACTTAGAATAAAGGAAGGACAGGTGTAGTTGAGAAGGGAGTTTGTAGGGGTGTTTCCATGTGACCCAGCCTGTCAAACAGTGACAGTTTCTTGCCTTGTGCTTTGAACACTTTGTTCATGCCTTTTTCTTCTTGCCTGGCCGTTCACCTCCTCAGTTACTGTGTGTGGGGGCTGCGAGGAGCCTGGGCTGGGCTGGGGCTACCCTGAGGACTCACTGTGGAGGGGGGAGGCGGGTGTGTAGACTTGTTTCCTGTCACTCTGTAGCAAAGTACTGCAAAGTTGGTGGGTTAAACTAACAAATTCACTCTCCGTTCTGGAGGCCAGATGCCTGATAGGTCTCACTGGGTTGAAATCAAGGTTTTGTCAGGGCCCATTCCTTCTGGAGGCTCTGGGGGAGAGTCTGCCCCTGCTTCTTCAGACCCTCTGCTCTGTCTCCATGTCTCCTTCTCTGTGTGTCTGATCTCCTGCCTTCCTTTTATAAGGACACATGTGATTGCATTTAGGGCAGTAATAGGGGATAATATCCCCACCTCAAGAAGCTTAACTTAATTATATCTGCAAAGACACCCCCTCCACATTTTTGCCATATAAGGTGACATTTACAGGTCCCAGGAATTAGGACATAGCTGTAGTTTGGGGGACCATTTTTCAGTCCACCACTAGGGCCATGAACCAAGGAATATTAGGAAGGGCAAGAAAACAGATTACCCTCAGAACCTCCGGAAGGAACACGGCTCTGCTGACACTTTTGATTTTAGCCCAGTGAGACCCGTGTCAGACTTCTGACCTCCAGGACTCTAAGAGAATAAATGTTTGTAGTTTTAAGCCATGAAGTCTGTGGCATTTTGTTAGAGCAGGCCTGGGAAACAGACCCCTAAGCCCAGGTTTGGGGGTTGGACACAAGGATCCAGGAGTAGAGTGCTGGGTGGCATGTTTATTGGCGGCAGAGGCCCAGTTGGGAGCTTTTTCCAGCCTCTCTGTGGCCTGTTTCTCAGGAGAGATACACGTGCCCCAGTCTCACCTTGCACCCCCGGGAGCCCGTGTTCCTGGCGCAGACCAATGGCAACTACCTGGCTCTCTTTTCCGCCGTGTGGCCCTACCGGATGAGCAGGAGGCGGCGCTACGAAGGGCACAAGGTACTGTGTTCCTGTCCCCCAGGGCGAGAGTGGAGCCCTGGCCCCAGAGCCGCCTGCCAGACAACATCAGCAGTGGACTTGGGGCCCCAGAGTGCACAGACCCTCTTCCTGGGTAGATTCTGTTTTCTGTTTCCCAGGTGACCACATGCCATGTGGCCTGGTGTTCACTGACGGCCCTTGGCCACATCTGGTTCTATCTCCAGGCCGCAGGTGCTGGGCAGGAAAGGTTTTCCCTGACTTAATGGCTCACATGGACAGGTCATGGGGGTGGGGGAGGGAAGACAGGACAGAACAGGGCTGGGGGCCATTTCTGCATCTGTCCCCTTCCCCACGGAGGCCTGCCTCACTGGGGCAGAAGGGGCCAGGGACTCAGTGGCTGTTGGTGAGGCCAGACACGGTCAGCTATGCAAAAGCTGTTCCAGCTGCATTCCACTAAACTGGCTTCGTGAAACAGGATCCATGCTGGGACCCCAGCCTTATGGGGGGAGCTCGGGCCTTGGCTTTGGGGATGCTGGGTGGCTAGCCCTGAGCCTCAGGCTGCCCCTCTGTAGGATGGGTGTAACAGCCCCCCTCACGGGCTGCCTGGAGGAGCCGCTGTTGTGTGGCCTGCTCACCCTCTGTGTTGCCCTCTGCAGGTAGAAGGCTACTCGGTGGGCTGCGAGTGCTCCCCAGACGGTGACCTGCTGGTGACGGGCAGTGCCGACGGCCGGGTCCTGCTGTACAGCTTCCGCACTGCCAGCCGGGCGCGCACGCTGCAAGGGCATGCCCAGGCTTGCGTGGGCACCACCTTCCACCCTGTGCTGCCCTCTGTCCTCGCCACCTGCTCCTGGGAGGGTGACATTAAGATCTGGCACTGAGCCTCCTCGTTCAGAGCCTCTGGATGCCGGCCGGCCCTGGGCTCCCATTCCTCCTTGGGGTGGGTGGGTGTGAAGAAGCACTGAGGTTGCCTCTGATCAAAGCTGGGTGGAGGCTACCTCCACCACACTCTGAGCCTCAGTTTCCACATCTGTAAAATGGGGACAGAGATCTGTTTGCCTCAGGGTTGTGAGGACCGCATTAGCGGAAGTGCCTGGCAGGTTGTTGGTGGTGCTCAATAAACATGAGTGTTTTGCTATTTCTTAGGTTATTTTAGCGACACATATGTGTTGGCAGCTTCCTTGCACCTGCCCCCTCCCAGGCCTTCTGGGGCTCCGAGACAGACCAGTGGGAGCTTGAGATGGGGCAGCCCCCCTCTGCTGATCCTGCCGATGGACCTGACTCCCGGGGCCATGAGGGGCCTGTGGGGGCTCTGGGTCTGAGAGCTGCCCTCAGGAACTCCATGTGGGAGCATGGCAGTCCCCACCAGTGTCGTAGGGCCCAGGCTGCCTCCCTTTCCCCACCAAGCATGGGCCAGGGAGTCCCACTGCCTATAGGTTATGCGCACTGTCCCAGTGAAGAAGCGATGTGCAGAAGGCTCCTGAGGAGCCCTGAGGGGTTAGACTGGCAGGAAGACCCAGCCCCCCGGGGTCTGAGCAGGTAGGTGAGCTCTAGCACTAAGTCTCACCAGGACCATAATTGAGGGGCCACCCTAAGAGCCCAAGGATCCACTTAGGTGAGGAACTGCAGGTACCATGACTCAGGGCAGGGGTGTCCCTGTGGCCTTGGAAGGCTTCCTGGTGGAGGCAGACCGTGAGTTGGTGAGGAGGGCATCCCCAGCAGGGGAGTCAGTGAGGAAGTGCAGAGGACCCAAGGAGGAGGCCCATGGGCGGGGGAGCCATGGGAATAGGAGCCACGGGGTGCCCAGCTTTGCCTCTCCAGAACCTGAGTTTTAGGCCAGCTCTGCGGTCAGCATAGCTGAGACCTCGTGAGTCATCTCTCCTCTGAGCCTCAGTCTCCCCATTTGTGAGGCGGTGTCAGGACCCTCAGCCTGCGGGCTTACTGTGTGGCTCCAAGGAGGTCAAGTCTGTGGGAGGTGTCGGCACGCCAGGGGTTCCATTCCTGGGAAGGGCATCTGGAGCTTGCAGAGGGTTGGTGCGTAAATGCGTTTATTTCAGTATGTCTGACTTACTCAGGGGTTCATGGGTCAGGCGTTCCGGGCAGAGGGAAGGGCAGTGCAAAGGCCCTGAGGTGGGGCTTATCCTAAGGGCCTACTCCTTTTCTAGCCTTCATCCCTGCCCCCACACCCCGCCCCACTATCAGTGCGGAGCCTGGCAGGCAGTGGGTGTTGAGTGGATACAGCCCCTGCTGTGCCTGAACTGGGGTGGGGAGGCTGGAGCTGAGCATGTGGGTGGGGTGGGGGAGCACGTGCTCTTCAGGCTGGTGAGAGATGTGAACCCCCAGGCTCATGCAGGACGCAGGGTCCCAGTGACTCTGTCTGCTGCCAGGCTGGGTGTTGGCGGAGCTCAGGTTGGGAGCACTTTCTCTTTTTAGGCTCAAGAATGGCAGATTTGGTGAAAAGAAAGAGAATCACATCCCATGCTCCGAGGGCCTGGTCCCCTATGGAGGTGGAGACCCCCATGAGGCACTGTCCCCAGCAGAGTGGCCAAGGAGCAGATTCGGAACGTGGTGCAGGTGATGGGCACTCCTCCCTCACCCCTCGCGGGGCTGCCCTGCTGAGCCTCTCGCCCACACTCTTTCTCACCCCCCACCCTCTAAATGAGTTCCCCTGCTCTGTGTGGGAAGCTCAGTGATCTTAGGAGCCTGCTCTCAGGTCACTTTCTCTGTGAAATGGAGCCTTCCCATATCACCCGTATCCCTGATAGGCTAATGGCTCCCGCCCTTCCTCACCCCCCACCTTGCTCCCATGGCATGGTGCCTCAGGGCCTTTGCTCCTGCCGTCCCCTCCACTGGGTCGTGATTTCCCCCAGTGCCCCCGGCTCCCTGCCTGTCTCGTGGGATGTGCAGATAGCAGACCTTCAGGGAGCCTCCCCTGATCTCTGTGCCTAACACGCTCCCGTCATTCTCGGTCTTTTTACCTAAAGTGCTTAGCTCTGCCTGAGGTTGTCCCCCCGCCCCGACACAAGGTGTGTGCATGGAGTGTGAGCTTCCCAGGATTCCAGGTGTCTGTTCCCTGCTGTACGCCTGGCCCCTGGCCCACAGGAGGCAGTTGATGAATAACTGCATGTGTGGTCCATCGGCAGGACACAGGCTCTGGGGTCAGATAGACAAACTTAAACCCTGCCGTCACCTTTCATTGTGTGGCTGCAGGCAAGTGCTGAGCCACCCAGTGCCTCGGTTTCCCCTTCTATGAAATAAGAATTGGTAATACCCAGCTTGTGAGGATTCATGAGGTTGGGTCCGTACAGCTCTTGGCAGGACCTGTATACAGTAGGCGCTCAGGAGACAGCAGCTGGGAGTGTTAGGAATATACCCACCACCAGTTGATGCAGGAGCTGAGCCAGCTTAGACCAGACGGTGCATTTTGGCCCCATTCTCAGGCCTCATCATGGCAGGCCAAGGATGGATGAGACCCTCTCTCGTCCTTTGGCCTCGGCCTGAGCCTGGTTCACTCTCGTGGCAGAAGCCCCCAGAGAGGGGCTGCCTCCTTCCTCTGTTCCAAGGGTTGACAAGTCTCAGGAAGGACTCTGATCGACTAGCTTCTGGTGCACTCCCACTCCGGACCAGGAGTCCTCGGCCAGGCATAGCTCTCACTACATAGCTGGAGGGGAGAGTGGTGGGACCCGTTACAAGTGTTTTCATAAGGGTGTGTCTCCCTAGATCCAGCCTGAACAGGCCCTCGGCACACGCTTGTTGGATGAACGAGTAGTGATGTGTGAATGAATCCGGACACAGGCCAGGAGGAAGGGCTGCCCTTGCTTGCGGTGCAGGGGTCCTGGCTTTCCCAGGGCACCTCTCATCTGCCTGTCCCATCCCCATTTCCACCGTCCAGCCCCAGATCCTAGAGTCCCGATGTCCTGCTGTCTAGCGCAGCCTGAACTGGGTGGCTTTCTGCCCTTCTTGTGTGGAGTATCTTCTGAGTGAGAATTTCAGCACATGGTTTTCTGATTGCTTTCCCCACTGTGAGCTGTTATTATTACCACTTTTTTTTTTTTTAATATTTATTTATTAGAGAGAGAGCACAAGCGGGAGGGGCAGAGGGAGAGGGAGAGAATCTGAAGCAGACTCTGTGATGAGCGTGGAGCCTGATGCGGGGCTCGATCCCACAACCCTGAGATCCCGACCTGAGCTGAAACCAAGAGTCGGACACTTAACCGACTGTGCCCCCCAGGTGCCCCGATTACCACTTTTTTAATATGAGCACTGTTGACAGACTATATTCAGTCAGGCTTTGCTGTGAGTGCTGGGTGTGGCCAGAGGATGACCTCCCTGTCCAGCAGCCGCCCGCCCCCTCTGCTCTGCTGAGCACACACCCCGGCTGCCTGCAGCCCTGTGGGGTTTGGAGCTGGGAGGCCGGCTCAGGCCCCAAGCCCATCACTCACTTGCTTGGGATGTTGGCAGGTGCTTCGCTTCTCTGAGCCTGCTTCCTCATCTATATAGAGTGGGCCCGTGGGAACAAGCAGGGGAGAAGATGCAGAGGAAAGTGCTTGCAGATTGCTACCTTCTCAGCTTCACTCGGGGCAAACACCATCCAAGTCTCTGTCCAAAGTCTGTTTCTTTTCCACGCAGGTCACCTTGAGCCAACCAAAGCTCTGATCCTCCCGGGGCAGGGGCACATCCAGGGCTTCCCACTCTGGCTGCTTCTTGGTGCTGTCCTCTGTGGACTTGATTCCTCAACTCCGGGCCCCGCAGGTGCCAGCTGGCTGCCAGCCCCACCCCCCCTTTTGTAGGTTCTTTTATTGGGAAGAATGGCAGGCATACTCCGTGCCTTTATCGCTCTCTTTTCCCTAATGCTATCTTCCAAAGAGACTTCTTAAAGGCTCACTCTGATCTTCTGCAAGGTGTTGGGGAGTTCATCATTTGCAATCTTAAAATAAGGGAGCTAAATTTAGAAAGTGTGGAGCTGGAATGAAAAGAAATGTGGGCTGTGCCTTCCACCCACCTTCCCGGGGCTGAGTGCTTACCTTTACCCTCACCTGTGACTCCGGGAGACAGATCTGAAGCCTTCATGGGAGAAGAGCGGTTTCATGTCGGGGTGCCAGTGTGGCTGTGTGTGCTGCCAGGCGGAACTGATGCTCGAAGCCCCCCGCTAGGTGGCCCCACCCTGCTGTCCAGTTGAGGAGACTGCTGCTTGGAAGCCCGTCTGACTCTGAAGTGTGCTCTTCCCCTCTCGGAAGCTTCGTCCAGCCTCACCTGTGGCTCCCCGTGCACCGGGACAGCCAACTGTCATGGGGACCCCTGGGAATCTCATCAATGTCCCTAGGCTGCAGAAGGGGAAACTGGCCCAAGGTCACATGGCCAGGGAGTGGCAGAGCCAGTGGGGGTGGAGAAGTGTGCATGGGTTGGTAGGAGGGTGGTGGATGCACAGGTGGGGGTGGGGCAGGGGCTGGAGGAGGGAAGCCCACACTGCGGCCTGGCGGGCTGCCTGGGTAGATGGGGCTAAGAAAGTAGAGGGCAAGCCCTCACCATAGCCCGGAAATTCCCATCTAGCAGAACACCCAGCACAGATCCAGAGGGAAACTGCGGGCCCCCAGGCTGAACCCTCAGGCAGGCACATGGAAGCATAGAGCCATTTCTGGAACTCCCCAGCTATCACACATCTGTGCCTTTCCACAGGCTGTTCCCTTCGCCTGAAATGCCCAATGGACTCTTATTCATCCTTCAACACCCAGCATGAGCCTCCTCCTGGAGGCTTGCTTTCTTCCCCCTGGAGCAGTAGGGACCTTTGCCTCTCTGGATGGCCCTGTGCTCTTGAAGCCTTGAGCCTAAAGTCACACCATCTGCCTCCCCCCAGCCTCTGAATTTGTTGTGGGCAGAGTAAGGATTCCATGGCCAGCACAGGGCTGGTGCCAGCTGGCCCCATTATCAGGAAGAGGAGGGAAGCACCACGTCCCCACCCAGGGGGTTCTGAGAGAGTCACTGACCAGAGCCACCTGCACTCATGAGTCCCAAGGTCTTGTGGAGCTGGTTTTGAGCCAGGGGAATTTGGGAGAAAACCAAGTTTTTCCAGCTCAGCCCTACAAGAAGTGGTTTGGGACTGCTTTACATAGCATCCCATGCCAGCCCCCACTCAAGGTGGTGTCAGCCTGACCCTGCTATTCAAGTTATGTGATGGAACTCTAGACACCCCACCCCCCAACTCTGTGTGGCCAGGCCAGCCCGTCTTTGTAGGCTGCCTGGCTCTGTAGCCAAAGAAGTCTGAGCAGGGCCCTCTGGGAACAAGAACCCCTCAGAGCCCTGACTGTGGCTGGTTTTGGAGGCCATGGCAGGGCAGCTCTGTGAGGTCTGGAGGCTGCCCTAGGGGGGCCGCAGGCTCTGAGGTGATGATGTGGGGCTAAAGTCCTGAATCTGAGAGGGCCCTCAGGATCCCCAACCCTGCTACCCAGGGCCCGGCCCTTCTGATTCCATCGACCCTGAGGAGCTAGAGCCAGGCAGGACTTGATCACTTAGAGGAGGGAAAGCCGAGGCCAGGAAGAGGCACCCCCCCCCATTCACACAGCTGATGTGTGGGGCTGACGAGCTTCGGGTTCCCCTCTGGGAACACCTCAGTGTCTGCTGGGTGCCAGGGGCCACGTGTTTCTCCCTGTGCCCTGCCAGTTGCTCCCCAGCTCATTCAGGGTCGCTTCCTGTCTGGCCCGCGAGGACACTGGGCCCCCAGAGGGGAGCTGACTCCCAAGCCTCTCTCAGTTCCCTCTCCTCGAGGAGACTGCTTCCTGGGGCACATCTCCTGGGGAGGGGGGTTGCGCCAGCGCTGGGCTCTCCTGCAGAGGCAGGTCAAGTGCAGGGATGCTGGGAGCCCCTGCTGATGCCCACCCTCCTTGGGTCCCCTGGCAAGAGGCAGACCCACCCTGGGTCTACAGGGAGCCGGGTGAGCCAGGCCACTTGAAGGCCTGCGCCCAGACCCGGCTAGTCTCCAGCAGGAAGGGCCCAGGCCCTTGGAGGGAGCAGACATAAAGCCCCGTGAGGAGTGGCCTCCACCCTAGGCCTTGCAGAGCCCCACAAGTAGATTTTCAAGGACACTGATGCGCGTGTGTGTGAGATAACCAGGCTCCTGAAGAAAGGAGGCAGCAAGAGCAGGAAACAAGAGAAACACATGAAGGAATGCCAGACCCTATCTGAACCAGCTGTGCCCATGTGTTCAGGGAAATAAAAGGCAAGCTAGAAAAGATCTCCAGGGAACAGGGCACTGTTGAAGTGGCAGCGTAGGTTTGTGAGACAACCAAACAGAACATCCAGGAATGGACAAATTAATGGAAAACTACAAACCCAGTGGCTGTGTTTGGTGGCCACGTGGACAAAGCAGCAAAAACTCATGAAATGGAAGGCAAATCACATGGGCTGAGCTCAGGACATGCAGGAGGGAGGGCAGCAGGCCCAGAGGGTGCGGTGAGAGGGGCTGCCAGGGGTCTAAGGCAGTCCTAGGAAGAGAGGAAACAGAAAACTAAAAAAAGAAAGTTGAGAATTTTCCAGAACTGATGAAATGCACCAGTCCACAGATACAAGACTCCCTTTTGAATTCCCAGGAAGGATAAATGCACAACCAGACACACCTCAGGGAAACTGCAGGCAAAGAGAGGGACGATCTGAAGGGGCCGGAGAGCAGAAGGGCAGATTACCATAGGAGGAACAGCTCCCCACGGACGGACGGATGAACGGACGGGCATCCCCACACCAACAGGTGGCCAGGGACAGCGCCAACAGCATCTCTGTGTGTGTGTGTTGGGGGGCTCCCCCCCACTACCTCCCTCCCCAGTGAGAACACCCTTCACAATGGGGCCAAAGACGTTTCAGAGAAATGAGAGCTGCTCTGAAGGAAAGCCTCAGGAATCTCCAGGCAGAAGCCAAGTTTGAGAGCCGAGAAAGGGCGGGGGGCAGAAACAGGAAGGGGAGCAGAAGGCACATCCTAGAAAGGGAAAGATGGCCTGGGGGGTGGAAACGGGGGAAGTGCTTGGATGCTGCACAAGATGCTGGGGGGGGGGGGAGGGGGGGGGGCGGTAGCCAGGGCCACACATCCTCGTGGTCAAAAGGCAGTGGGGAGAAGAAACAACCTGGAGCCAAGTTCTTTCCACCGATGTCTTTTATTAATGAACAGAAGTACAGTACTGAGACAGGGCATGCATCGCAGACAACAGGAGAGCAAGCCACAGAAACCGGGAGTTGGAGGGCCTCAATACGTCTGAGGTAGAGCGAGGTGGTGCCGGGGAGCGGGACACTGGGGGACGAGCACCGGCCCCACTCGGGACAGTGGACCACAGGAGAGCTGGGGTGGTGTATCGGTCACACGGCGAAAACAGTTTAAAAACATTTCACATCCCTCCACCCATTCCAGTTCCCCTCTTCGTGGACAGAGTTTCGGGTTCCCTGGTCACCGGCCCACTGGGGGTGTCTCCATAGACAGCGTCCTTCCCCTCCCAGGGGCAGGCCCCACTTGTCCTCCCCTGAAAAATAAAGGAGCTTTGTGTTGAAAACGCCAAGGCTGCCATCCAGGGAGCTGGAGGCCAAGTGCGTTAAGAAAGACCCTTTTTCTCTATAAAAATAGTTTCACTTTATAAAAGGGGGGAAATGCTCATCTCAGGTGGGGAAGGATGCTGGGGTATGAAAAACGTTCCACCGTGGTGGGGCTGGGATGGACAAGATGCTGTGCGGAGGGAGGGGACCTCCTCTCAGGCTCGACTGGGTTGGGTGGCAGAGAGGGTCCTGGTTGGTGGGGGGGCGCTGGGGAGGGCGGGGGGCTGGGGGGGGGGGGCGGGGGGGCCGCGGGGCCCGGGGGGGGGGGGGGGGCGCGGGGGGGGGCGGGTGTCTCGGGGAGAGGCGCGCTGTGCCCTCGGGGCCCAGGTGGGGTGGGTGGCCGCGGCCTGCAGGCAGGCGCTCAGTTGAGCAAGGTTCCGTAGAGCTGGGCTTTCGTGAGGCTGTCCTTGCGGCTGAGCCCCGAGCCACCAGTCCGCGGGAAGGCTGGCTGGGGGCTGAGGCGGGCAGTGGGGTGCATCTCCGGGGAGGCCTCCATGGAGCTGGGCTCCAGGGAGTCCCTGGAACTGTGGGGGCTATGCTCCGGCTCAGGGCTGCCGCCTGCCCCGCACAGCTGCACCCCGAGCCTCTCCGCGTCCCCCTGGCTGGGCGTGTAGCCGGGCAGCGGGTCGGCCGCGCGGCTGGGGCTCAGGCTCAGGTCGCCGCTGGCCCGGAGGAAGTGGGGCTCTGCCAGGTGGCCCTGGGAGAGGTCGTCACCCTCCGAGAAGCTGTCAGCCTTGTAGGTGGCATAGAGGGGGCTGGCGCGGCCCTCGGCCTTCTTGCCTGGGCTGCCCCCGCTGCCGTAGTAGCGTTCCGAGAAGCTGCAGGGCGAGGCGCGGCCGGCGGTGGTGGCCGGGTAGGAGTAGGCGCCAATGTCCTCCACGCTCAGGGGCCGCCACTGGCCCCGCACGTCCTCCCCAGGGAGCCGGGCCGTCCCCGGCTTGGCCCGCAGGCTCCACAGGTTTGGGGGCATCAGGGCCTGCTGGGGGCCCGGGGAAGCTGGGAAGCGGAAGGGCTCGGCGGGGTACGGAGACATGGTCCGCGCAAACCCCGGGGCCACCTCAGCCTCGAGCGGCGCTGCCACGCTGGCCGTGGCCTTGGCAAAGCGCGGGCTGCCCTCGTAGGCAGCGGCGGGTGGCTTGCGGTCGAAGAGCTCGTCACGGCTGTTCAGGTAGATGGCCTGCTGCGAGGCAGTGAGCGTGCTGGCCTGGGCGTGCTCCTTCTCCTCCGACGTGGCGCTGAAGCTGGAGTAAGAGCTGGACGTGGGCAGCGAGCCCGCATAGCCTGGGAAGGCCTCATGCCGGAAGCCTGCGGGGAAGGCGGCCGCCTCGGCCTCCTCCTCCTCCTCGGCCGCGCTGTCGGTGGAGTTGTGAGCCCGCAGGAAGCCCACGTCGCTCACGGGCGCGTCCACGCTGGGCCGCCGGGTGCGCCGCCGCTCCTCGGGGCAGTAGAGGGCCGTGTCGCTGCAGTAGATGTCCCCCTTGTAGGGGGGTCGTGGGCCCTGCTTCTCCATCCCATCCCGGAAGGCCAGGTCGCGGGCTGAGGCGTCAGACAGGCGGGAGGACAGGCTGTTGGGGTCAGGCTTCTCCAGCACCTTGGCAATGACGCAGGTGGGGACGCTGTCGGCATACGCCGGACGGCAGAGCGGGGAGGGCAGGCTGCAGCCGTGCTTCTCCATGTGCAGGCTCACGCGCTCCTGGAAGTCGGAGGGCAGCTGGTCGGGGGGGGGGGGGGGGGGGGGAGGGCAGGGACAGGGGTAGCAGTCAGCCTGGCACCTGCAGCCCTGACCGTGACCAACAGATGCACACACGGAAGAAGAGGGACCTGCCCAGGGCTTCTCAAACTGCACCGGCTAGAGCCAGCACCCAGGACTCTGTATGTCACAAGCTCCTGAGACTCGCCCGAGGACCCCCGGTCACCTCTGTCTCCCCAGCCCACAACAACTGGGCCTGAAGAGCCCAGAGGGTGGAACCAGGGTCTGACCTGGGCCCTTCTCGGGGCTACAGCCCCCCTCATTTCCTCCCACCAAGAGGCCTACTTGCTCTCCTAGCCCCGAGGTCTGTCGGGGGCACCCCTGCTGGGTCATGAGGCCTGGGTGCTCCTGAACAAGACAGACTCAGATGCAACACAGACTGAGGGCCAGGCGCCCAGCGGCTTCTGAACCAGCCCCTGGTGCCTCATGGGGCCGTCCCACTACTGTTTGATCTATTTTGTGAGTGTCTTAGGTGTGGCCCAGGCCCAGGCGAGAGGGGACACGGAGGACCAAGGTCTGGGTGAGGGCAGTGCGTGGAGCTGGGGCAGCCTGGCAGGGGTGGGGGGCCCTGGGGCCTTGGCTGAGTCACCCCCGTGTCGGGCTCACTCTGCCCCATCAGTGCACAGTGGACTGAGGCCTTGGAGCAGGGACAAGGAGCAGCCCCCAGAGGAGACCAAAGGGAATGGGCAGGCTGTCCCAGATGGATGAGGAGGTGTGTGGGGGGGTGGCCCTCCACCAGGTTCAGAAAAGCCAGGATACTTGCAGGAGTGAGGAGGGACGGGGGCTCCAGGCTCAACCAGCGCCTTCCCCTCAAAGGGGAGAAGTGGCCTTGGGGTGGGACCTGCAGAAAAGGCGCCCCGAGTAGTCCTGGGGCGAGGGCTGGCCTCCCTGGGGCGGGGCTGACGTTACCTCGGACACCTTACGGCCCCTGCCGTAGGTCTGGCTGCACTGCAGCAGCTGGGCCGCTAGACTGCAGTCCTTCCTATAGAGCTCCTACAAGACAAGAGAAGGCGTTTGCTGCCGGCTCGCCCCGCGCCAAGGTCCCTGCTGCCCGCGCCCAGGGCCAACGCGGACACCAGGTGTGGGGGGAGCCGGCTGGGCAGCAGGCCGGGCAGGACCCTGTCTGGGCCTCGGTTCCGACCTGGAGCCGCTGGGGCAGAGAGGGCCCTGCCAGGCACTTCTGCTGCCGCCCCAGATGGGAACCTCCCACAAGGTGGGGGCGGTGGTGGAAGAAGGGCCTCCAGTGGCTCCTGAACTCCCGGAGGCCCCAGGCGTGGAGAGCATGCCTGGTCTTCCTGTCCCCCCCCCCCCAAAGCGGAGAGTGCCGGCACCAGCCAGTGGTAAGGAACGTGCCCGCGGCCCCTGCCTCCCCGCGTCTCAGACTTGCTCCGCACACCCCCTTCCTAAAGTGTGGCCTGCTTATGGGGGTGGCTGCAGGGCTGGGTGAGGGGCAGGGCGGAGAGGGGCAGAGGGCCTGTGTGACCCAAGGTCCGGGCAGGGACGGACTCAGCCTCCTGAGCCGAAAACAGATGCAAACAGTAGGACTTGAGAGGATTTGCTTTCATCTTTGGAAAATCTCTGTTGCATGTGCCTGTGGTTGGGCCTTTCACTCCTGCCCCCCCGCCGGGGGTCCTCCGCTGTGAGGGCTCTGACAGTGAGGAATCTGGGGTCCAGCAACGGGCCCCAAGACCCTCCTGCTCCCCCCGGTCTCAGCTCAGCCAGGACCAGGTGTTCTGCAGCGGAGACGGGCTATGGAAGGCACGGGCCACTGCCCCCTGCGCCCCGATCCTGGAGGCTCCCCTACCTCCACCATCTGCGCTGAGCCTCGTGCCCCCAGCTTGGCCTGCCAAGTGGAGACACACTGGGCCCTCAGCCTCCGCAATGTCTCCTTGAGTCCCCTGGGAAGGGCACAGTCGGCCGAAAGCTGAGAATGAACCCCCGGTGAGGCCCCAGACCCGCTGCCCCTGGCCTCAAGGGGCCGTGAGCACTGGCTGGCCAGCTCAGAGCCGCCACCGCATCCCTCGCAGACCCCCAGCGCGGCCCCGGGCCCTGTGCGGGGCCTCCCCCTCCTCTGCCTGTACTCCTCTCCCTCTTCACCGCACCTGCACGCTGATCTCCGCCCTCAACTCCAGAACCTGCCGTCCGGGCATGCCCTGCAGCTGTCCGGTGCCCGGTCCAGCCCCACTCCTGCTCCTCCCCAGGCACACACCCACCCCGAGACAGCAGGTCGCTTCTTTCCTTCGGGCTCTGAACCCTGCAGTTGGGCTGGACCCTTCTCTTCCCCTACACCCCACGTCCAAAATCCCCGTTAATGCCGTGGGTTCCATCTCTGAACCAGAACATGAGCCCTTGTCCCCACTGTCTGTTCTCGGTGAGCCCAGAAAAGCGTAGGTCCAGTCATGTTACTCCTCTCTTCAAGAACCTTCCGTAGCTCCCTACTTCATCCAGAATAAAACTCAGATTCCTAGAGGAGCCTGCACCGTGTGGCCTCTTGTTCTATTTCTGACCTCAGACCTTGCCCTGCCCCCCCTCCGCCGCCAGGAGGACCCTCTGCTGTTCTTGCAGGCCCTCCTCTGCCACTCCGGTTCTTTCCACCGGAAGGAAGGCTCTTCCCCCGGTGCCCGTGGCCACCTCTCTGGCCACTTTCAGGTCTTGATCTAGCAGCCTCTTCCAGAAGCACCCAAATGACTCCCTAGCACCGTTTGCTGTGTTGTTTTTCCCTGTAGCATTCAGCACTTCTAACACGCTATGCGGTTTGCGTATCTATCTTGCTTGCTGTCTTCCCTGCTCAGGTGTAAACTCCACGTGGGCAGGGAGGGGTTTTGCCTGCGTCGTTCACACCATAATCTCACAGCCTCAGCAGGCCTGGCAAGAAGCAGACACTCCTTAGTGAATGTATGGTCAGCTGTCAGGGGTCCTTGAGTGGGGCTGGGCCCGTCTCACGGGGCCCTTGAAATCAGAGCATCCACATGGGCTCTGATGCCCACGGGGGCTGGCTGGGGCAGGAGCGAGCATGCCCCAAACCTGGGGTCAGGAAGCACCGCCTTGAATGGGATAATATGGCCCAGGGGTAGCTACCTCAAGCCCTATTTCCTTCCAGCAGAGGGTCTTCCTGAATACCCTTGGCAGTGTATCTCTGGTGAGGTAGCCCTGTCCTTCCACCTTGCCTGTACCAGCCCCTGAAGCCTGGAGGCCACGGGGCCTGGGCTTGGGCCCCCAGGGTCACGGTGGTCCAACACTCACATTGTCCTCCGACAGCTTGTCGATGGTCACCTTGGCCTCTAGCAGGTGGCTGTTGAGGGCAACAATCTCATGGCTCAGCGCTCGTTTCTCTTCCTCATAGTGCTGGCCCTGGGGCGAGGGGTGGGGGGTATGGGAAGGAGCCGGTCAGGGGTCAGCCAAGGCCTGGGCCTCAAGTCCAGTTGCTCCATAGGCCTCCCGGGTGCCCTCTTGCAGTCGATAACGATGAGGTGTTTGCAAGGCCAAGGAAGGTGGGGTTAGGAGCAGCAGGTTCCAGCACCTGTGTTCCAGCACGGACGAGCCAGACTGCCTTGGGCAAGTCACTGGCTCCCTGAGCCTCTTGCTCATCCACACCACGGGGACAGTAATGCCTACCTCCTGAGTCTGCACTCAGCACAAAGCCTGGCCCCTCTCCCTGCACCCCACCCCCTCCTGCCTTGAGCCTGTCCTCTTTCAGCCTCCACCTGAGCTCAGAAAGGCAAGGGCCCTTGTCCAGGGTCCCAAGCCGAGCTGTCTCTGCTCCGACAGACTCTAAGACAGCAGGTGTTGAAGGCCCATTTGTGATTTTCAGAAACAAAACAAGCCCGGAACCTACTAGAAGGAGAGGGAACTCCTCTCGGAGAGGGAAGGTGCCAGATCCCGCCCAGCCCTGCCCTGACACACCAGCCATACAGGACCAGGAGGCCTCCAGCACCGTCCCCCAGGCGGCAGCGGGGTGGTGGCCCTCACCATGCGGTACAGCTTGTCCTCCAGCTCCTGGTTGATCCTCTGCAGCGCCATGTAGTTGCTCTGAATCCTGGAACAATGGGGTGGCTGCGGTGCCCGGCCCGACCCTCCCAGGACCCCTACAGCCACCCGGCGGGCAGGGCAGGGCTGAACACAGGCCGCCTGAGCCTGCCCACGGGTCCCACCCTGGTCTACCTGCTCCTCCGCACACAGCAAAGAGCAAATGTGGAGAGGCCTTTCCTGGGCCAGGGTCGAGGACCCCCTGGAGATGAAAAGGGAAGGCCTCTACTCGCAAGCGACTCTGTCCGGTCCTTGCTCAGAGTGTTTCACTCACATTTACTCACTCGGTCTCGAGGTTAGCAGGGCAGAGACTTAGGACTGGCCGCTCGGGGAGCCCCAGACTGAGTGCTGGGGACACATGCTGGCTAAAATCGGGCTCCCCGGGGAAGAAGGGGGAAGGCGGGAGCAGGTGTTGGGTGGGAATCAGGAGCCGGGTTCCCACTACATGTGGTGTGCTGGTGGAAGAGGATTTGGGACAGTGTGCGTCCTCTCGACAACCTGGGTGCCGTGTCACTGTGCGCCCCTGCCCAGTCTTACCAGTGGGGAACTGAGGTGGAGGTGCTTCAAGCAGTAAGCGGCAGAGGCGACACCTTAACTGAGGTCTGACTGCGAGGCCTAAGCTTGGTTCCCACGCAACTAGATGGGGGAGGGCTCGCTCGGGGCGGGGGTGGGGGCTGGGACAAACGGCCCTCCTGGCAGATCCCGGCCGGGACAGCAGGAGCCTATGCGCCATCAATGTTTTAAAACAAACCAAGCCAAGGGCAGACTCTGTGTTCTCTTTGTATCTTCCTAAAGGCTGGAAAGTGTGTAAGATGTAGGAAAATATCTTCAGTATGCAGAACCAAGTTTTTAGAAAAGTTTGGTTTTTAAGGGAGTAACCAGTCAGGGTCCAGCACACCTTGCCCCACACTTCGCTTGCTGCCACGCTGGTCAAGGGAACGGTCCCTAAACACCGGTTCGTCTCCGGGGCTAGACATCGCTTTTCCTATCAGGGACCCAGGGGACGGGGGCTGGGGCCCCGGTGGGCCAGGAGGGGTCTGGAGATGGCTGCCCGTGTGTCATGCTGCTGTCCCGGCAAGAATATATGGGAGGAACGAACAGAGGATGGAGAGGTGCCTGGAAGAGCCTGTCCTGGCAGGACCTAGAGCCAGAGTCAAATCCCGACCCAGCCGCTCTTGGCACACGGAGCTTGCCCTCCCTGAGCCCTGGACTTGGCGTCGGTGAACGGGGTCCACAGCCCCCGGGGAGGGGGGGGGCAGGCAGGGTTCCCCTGGCGGCCGACCCCGGGCCCCGCCCCCCCGTACCTGCGCAGCTTCTCCGTGACCTTCTCGAGCTCCTCCTGCGCGCGCCGCAGCTCGATCTCCAGGTAGTGGCGCGTGGAGTCGAACTCGGTCTCGAGCTTCTCGAGCTTGTGCGTGGTGTAGGACAGCCGCTTGCGCAGCTCGCCCTTCTGCTCCTGCAGCGCGCTGCAACGACACGCGGCGGCGGGCCGGGCCGCGGCGCTGAGCGCGGGAAACGGAGCCCGAGCGGGCCAGCCGCCGCGCCGTGGGTGCGCAGCGTGTGCGCCCGGCCGCACGGACACACGCGAGGGCGCACGCGCGCGCACGCACCGAACACCCCTCCCTGGGCGGGGCGGGAGGTCCGAGAGTCGGTCGTTCAGCCTCCAGCGGCGCCCCGCCCTCAGTAAATCCCTGCGCAGTCCCCCCGGGGGAGGGACGCCGGCCCCCGGAACTGGCGAGTGTTCGGGGCGGCTTAAAGGACCCTGGTTTGAGGAGCGCTCGTCAGCCCCCGGCTCTCCGACTCGGGGCCGCCCTCCGGATGGCACAGCTTGCAGGGGCCCCCGCTTTGGCTCCCGCATGGCGCCGGGCTGCAGAAGCTGAAGTCCAGCAGCCCTCTCGTCCCCGGATTGGCTGGGTGACCTCCGGGCCGGGGAGAGGATGGGCTGTGCGCCCCATGCCAGGCAGCCTCCGCCACAGTGGCCAGCGAGCTGCGCACAGCTTCGGAAACTCTGCACAGCCCTGGCCTGCTCGCGCCCCCCCTTCCTCCAGGAAGCCTGCCAGAGCCCCAGCCCCAGCTCTTGAGGCTCCATTTTCTCCACAGACCGTGGGCTCCTCTAGCACGCCAGGACGCTGAGCCCCCAGCCCCAGGAAACAGAGACACCCGATCATGGCCCACTGTCCGCATGCCCTCATTTCTACAGTCAGGCCAAAGGCAGGAGGGGCAAGTATGGTGGCTGCGCCCAGTATGGTGACCGTGAACTCCACCGGGGCAAGGGCCACACCCTCCTGTGGACAGCCAGCCCTACTCCCAAACACGCACTGACCTATGCGCGGCCCCCTTTACAGGCTGAGCTCGAAGGGCCTCATCTCTAAGAGGGGGGCCAAGAGCGCGGACTTCCTGCAGGCCGGGGCTGCCCGGCGGGTGCGGGGCACCAGGTGCGCCTGCTGGGGGTCAGGCAGGAGCAGAGCTAGGATTCCAGCTCCGTTCAGGACACCCCTGGGCTCTGTAACCAGGAAGCCCACGCAGGGTGGTGCCGCGCACAGGTGAACTCCAGCCTGGCATCACCGGGTGGCCAGGGCCGCTGCTGTCACACAGACTCGCTGCCAGTCCCTGCCGCCACGGGCCCCCAGGCTGCCCACTATCAGGCCTCAGCTTCCCCCTGGAAAGACTGGACCGCCCCCATCTTGCCCTTGGGACACAAAGCCCAGGTTCTGGGAAAAATTCTGCCCAGAGAGGTTCCCTGGGTCCGAGGTGGGGGGGGGGGGGGCAAGCGGGCCCAGTTTGCTGGAACAAGTGCACAGCCCCAGGGGACAATCTGGAGCCAACACCCCTTTGAATGGTCATTTCTGGTGCGTTCACTGGGGGCCCGGGGAAGAGGACTAGAGACAGCACCCACTGGAGACTGTTGCAGGGGAGTGGGAGGGGAGTCCCTAGGTGTCCCGCTGAAAACCGCGGGAGGCAGGGCTCGGGAACCCTGACTCTGCCCAGAGATGTTGTGGGACCTTGAGCAAGAGCCCGTGTTCTCAGGACCTCCGAGACCCAAACCGGAGTCAGTGTTCTAGGGAGCAGGCAGTCTCCTTCCGTCTCCAGCCCAGCATGTAAGCACTCATGTTACCACGGGCGCACACCCAACAGATCTCCATTAAATATTCCTGGATTCCTGCCCACGTCTACATCATTTTTTAGTAAAAAATAAATAAAAATAAAAAGTTGCCTACGTTGCGAGAACCTCAGAGAAGGGTGGGGCAGGTCCCCACGGGGGTCAGACTCCAAGGAGGAAGCAGAGCCTTAATCCAGGAGAGCCCTGCAGCACAGTGCCCACCGCTGCCCACGCAGGTCTGGCTGCCTCCTCCAGGCAGCATGCCGGACTGCCCCACCCTGCAGCTACAGATCCCAGATGGTCCTCCGCCCCAGCTCTTCTCCCCAGCGTGGTGGCGAGCTTCTTAGCTTCTTAGGGACTCTCCCATGTCAGCCAGAGCTCCCCCTGCAGGCACAGTGTCGGGGGAGGGGGTGGGGCAGCAGCCCCTGAAGTCAATTGTCCCGTGGGGGCTGCAGGCCCACCCACAGCCCTCTGTCACAAGGTACAGGTGGGCTCTGCACCCTCGGGAAAAGATGAGAGCATCGTCCGTCTACCTGTGTGACCACGTGAGTGGCCACCCCCTGCCACCCAGAGCCAGTGACCTTCCCCCCCAACCATGGCCACCCACCTGCAGCCACAGCACGGATCCTGCCATCATGCAGACCGCCCAGTCCTGATGTGACCCAGCCACACGTCCAACCCATACCAGACCGTCCTCCCTTCCTCTCCGGCCCCGCCGCACCCCGTTCCTGGCCCCTTGCAGCGCGGCCCCCACCCGGAGGAGCCTACCATCTGGACGGAACAGCTTCCGCGGGGAGACAAGCGTACAACA
Organism: Phoca vitulina; assembly: GCF_004348235.1. Taxonomy (NCBI): domain Eukaryota; kingdom Metazoa; phylum Chordata; class Mammalia; order Carnivora; family Phocidae; genus Phoca; species Phoca vitulina. The sequence continues at coordinate 67,203,779 of NW_022589710.1, forward strand.
GGGCCGTGAGGTGGGCACCTGGTCAAGGCCTCCCCCTCACCAGGCGACCGCTTCGCCGGCCTGGCCCGTCCGAGCCTCGTGGCACCCAGCGGCCTTCCAGACATAACGGGGCGGATCTATCCCACCGACCCTCAGACACTACTCCCACCCGCCCCCGAGCCCTGCCCCGGCCAGGCCTGGGACCACAGCACCCCCAGCCCCGGACTCCCGCCCCTCCTGAGCCCCGGACACACCTCTGACCCCTCAGTCTCAGCAGAGGCCCAGGCCCACGGCTGGAGTCCACCCCGTCTCTCCCCATCTCTGCCACTCGGGCTCCGTCCAGTCTGCAGACCCCTCGGCTTTGCCCAGGCTGATCGTCAGGGCCCTGTTTGCCCCCAGCCCCTCGCTGCACATCTCAGGCTGAATCTCCTCCCCGCCCGGCCACACACGGAGCACCTCCCTGGCCCCACATGCTTCCATCTCCAGCCCCGGCCTCTCTCTGGCCCACTCCCCCACGTCCAGCCATCCACGGCCCACGAGCACCTGACACTCTGTGCATTCAATGCTGCCGCATCCCTGCCCTCTGTGGTCCCCACCCCCGAGAAGGGCACAGCTACCCTCAGTCCCCAGTCAGACTCCGAGTGGCCGTGGTGGCCCCTCCTCGCCCCTTGCCCCTCACAGGCGGTCACTGAGTCCTGGTGATCAGCTACTCAGAAGCTTTGGACATGTCCCCTCCTCGGCCTGGTCCAGGAAGTTCCCGGGCTGGGCATCCGGGGGTCTGCGGTCACCTGGGGGGTGCCCCCATCGCTGCCAGGGCTGCCCCCTCCCCAGGCATCAACCTGAGCCCTGCCTGACCTCCGCCTTGGTCTCCATGTCTGTAAAGCTGGGGTGTGGGCACCCACACACGGGGCGCTAGGGCCGTCGTGTGGTCCGTGCCCTGCCCCTGCTCATCAGAAGCACCGGGAGATGATGCTAGAGGCCAGGGCCTTGTGGACGTGGGAATCTGGGGAGATTGCCCGGGGCCGGGGGCCTCTGCTTCCCCCTGAGCAAGGAGTCGACTTAGGAGGCTCTGGCGTCTGGAAACAGCCCCTCAACAGAAGCACAGGGAGGGTGTGGGAGTCCTTTGTGACCAGACCAGCCAGTGCCAGGCCCTCGGTAAGGGCCACGCTCCCAGGCCGGGCGCTCAGGAAACCCTACTCAGACTGTAGCCTGGTGAAGTCACCTTGCTTTGCCCTGGGTCCTGGTGAATCGAATCAGGACGTGCACCTAACCTGACAGGGTGTGTGGGGGTGAGGAGGTGTTTTTCAGTTCCTTCCTGGCCCATGGGGGACGCGTGTTCCCGCCTCCCAGAGAAGAACGATGAGCTTAGGAGTGCAGGCCTCGTCCCAGGGCAGACCCCCCGCCCCACCCCCGCCTTCTACCAGGAGCCCTCCCTGGACACTCAGGGGAGGCTTGAGCCCCAGGACAGAGCCCTCAGCTAGGGCCAGGGGGTGCGGGCGGTGGGGCGTCCAGGGCCTTGGCTCTGAGAAGGATGGTGCAGGACGGTGTGGTGAGGCCGTGCTGGGGGCCCTTCCCCATCGGTCTCGGGCGAGGTGACGCAGACAAGGGAGGGATGTCTGGGGACAGACGCAGAGACACCAAGGAACCGGGGAGACAACAGGTGTGTTACCTGTCCCAGAGCGAGGGCGAGGACCTGGCCAGCCGGCCCTGCAGGATGCGGGGCTGCCCGAGGCACGAGGGCACCCAGGGACTGCGCAGCCTGTGGGTGAAGAGGACAGAGCTGCTCAGCGTGGGGCTGGGGGCGGGGGCGGGGCCGCCATGGGCACAGACCGAGAGAGGGGGGTGTGGAACCCGCCCCCACCGGGCAGCAGAACTCCTTCTGGTCAGCAAGGTGTCAGGGTGCGGGTGCGGGAACCGGGGGCGGGGCAAGCCGGTGCACCTGCCGGCTCTGGGTGCCTGAGCCCAGCGGTGGTACTATGTCCCACCACCGGCAGGCCTGCTTTGAGGTCTCAGCCTCAGAGAAGAGTCATGGGGGCAGGGTCCCCACAGCTCTGGGCTCCCATCTGGCAGGACCCATTGGCTGGAGATCCCAGGAGCCAAGGAGCGTGGAGGGACAGTTGACGCCAGGCCCCACCTGTGCTGGGCGGCTGTGATGGGCTCACACGTCTAGACAGGGGAGGGGTGTCCTGGGGGCGGAGGGACCTAGCAGAAGTTAGGGGTCCAGGGCAGGGGGGTGGGGAGCGGGATTGGGGGAATGGGGAGCGGGATCGGCTGGGTGGATGTGGGAGGGGACCCAGGTCTGCCCTGCCCTTCTTCGGTGCCACCCTGCGGGGGGCACCAGGACATTCATCAGCGCCCCAGCCAAGTCTGCTTGGGAGCGCTCTCCCCCACTGTCCCCCGCAGTCTCTCCAGGGACGCTCTGGTGGCCTCGCTGGCCCCAGAGCCAGAGCGGAGATCTGATGAGAGGATGCAGCCCCGGAAATCGGGCTTCCAAAAACCGCTTAGAGACACGGGTATTGAGAGAGCAGTATAATCCCATTTAAAAAGATCTGTATATCGACAGCCACAAAGAGTAAGGTAGGGAAAGAAGTGTTAGTGTTGTCATGGGTGGGTGGTGGGGCTCTGGGTAATTTGAAAATTTTCTTCTATACTTTCCTAGATTTGTCATATTTCCTATAGTGATGAGAAATCAGAAAAAAAATTTACTAAGGATCAAATTTTGCACCCCCCCAAAAAAAAGACTTGACAGGTCGAGGGGGAAGCGGGGAAGCTCTCAGCCCTGGGTTGTGCCCCGCACACTGGTCTCCACTTCCGGGAGCCCCCGTGTCCCCATCTGTAAGATGGGCTGCCCTTGACCCTGGTCTCCTGAGCTGGGGCCCCAGCACACTGTGGAGGACGGGTGGTGGGCAGGGCACTGGCTGGGTCTCTGGGTGGATGGGACTTTGAAATTCCAGCCCCAGTGTCCACCCTTGGCCGATGACCCCAATGCCGCCGAGTGAACAGAGCAGGGGCAGGACGGGCCGGTGCCCTTGGGAGCATCCAGAAACCGCCAGTCTGCCCTGGGTGCCTGGACCACAGCCCATCCTGTGGGAGTCCCCCTCCCGGCCCTCAGCCAGTCCTCACTCCACAGGGCCCCTCCACAGGGGGGGCTCCTGGTGGGTGAGTTTTCAGAAGAGTAGCAGGAGGCTGAGGCCTGGGGGGAAACTGAGGCCCAGGGAAGGGGCAGGGCTTGCCTGGAGGCCCAGCGAGTAGGGGGCATGGCTGTGGCTTGACCCAGACACTGCTTCTGGTCACACACAGGGCATTTTTTTGCTGACAATACACTCTTGTTCTGACACAAAGGCTCATTCCCAGCCTGAGGCTGGGGAGTGCCCCTATCCTGGAGATGAGAAAACGGGAGCCCAGAGAGGCTAAGCAACTCTCCCAAGATCACACAGCAAGCCTGGGGTGAGGAGGAGAGGAGACCCAGATCTGCTGGCCTCTCCTGGGCTGCCACCCCCTCCCGGGGCATCTGTGCCGAAGGACAGGACGGCAGCGGGGAGGGAGGGCCCCCCCCCCCCAACAGGCACGCCAAGTGTTTAAGCGGAGAGACAGCGGAGGAGGGAATTACCCGCCTCCCAGTGGGCTCTCCTGGCCGGCTGCCGGCTGCCATCAGGGCCAGTGACTGCCCCAGTGGGGCCTGGCATGGCAGAGCCGCGGCCCCCGTCACAGTGTCACCCCTCGCTGGGCCCGCAAAGCCACCTTCCCACCCTTGCTGGCTGAAGGGCCTGGGGACTGCTGGGCAGACAGATGGACAGAGGTTTTGCCCAGGCTGCCGAAGCCGACCTGCCCTGAGCCCCGGGGCCTTGGTGATCCCGGCTCCCTCGTGGACAGGGGGTGTCCTCAGGGGGGCACAATTGCCACCTGACCCTGTGAGATGGGCCTGGGAGGCACCTTGGACCCTGGGGGGGCAGGCAGCTGGGAGGGGCAGGAGGTCTGCGTGCTCAGGGAGCTGGTGGGGAGACCAGCCTGGCCAGCTCTGAGGGGCTGAGGGTCCGAGGGGATGGAGGTGGAGAAGGGGACACAGGGAGCGCCGGGCACTTCTCCCACCTCACCTCATCATCCCCCATCATCCAGGTGGAGATGGCTGTGGCCACCTGTGGCTGCCTCTGCCTGGCCCAGGGGAGGGAGGGGAGGAAGGGGCTTACAGCCACACCTGAGGCCCCCCTCCCCCCCGCACACCAGGCCCCCTTCCTCCTCTCCCTGCGGGGAAAGGACCACGGCCCTCTCCATTCCTGTCTGATCCCCCAAATGTGGCCACACTCACACCCACCGTCCAGGCAGTTGCCCATGCTGTTCCCTCTTCTGGAATGTCCTGGCTTCCCTTCTCTCAGTCCCCAGAGCCTCTTTTTTCTTGCGAGGCTCTGTTCAAATGCCACCTCTTCTGGGAAGCCTTCCTTGTTTCCTGCTCACTAAAGGTTCCCTCTCTTTCCTCCTCTGTCCCCATCGGACTGAAGACTGCCTCCTGATGCCCTTCCTCCATCCCTCAGGACCTCCTGGGGCCCGGGCCTGGGCTGTTGGCCCTCTCTGTTCCCCTTGATGTCTGTGGCACTGGGTGCCACGCTGGGCATGGGGAGGAAGGGCCTGTGAGCTCCGGGAGCCCTGGGGTGCCGGGAGGAAATCCTGCCCCGCTCCAAGGTGTTGACAAGGTTACTGGGTCGGGTGCACCTGGTGGGCCGGCGGCGGCGCCCGTCGTGGGGGGCTGAAGTCTTTGTGGGGATGAGGTGGGGCGGGCGGGAGGCCAACGGAGGGCGTGCTGGCTGAAGGAGCCGCGGCCTGCCAGCTCCCAGACGCCGCGAGTCTCTGGGCCCCGGTGTCCCCGCGGCGCGCCCCCACAGGACAGCCTGTCTTCTCGGCTCGTGGCGCCCGGGCCCCACCCGGCAGTCATGCTCCAGCAACCCCAAACTGCTTGTCATTGCTCACATGCTGCAGGCAGCTTCTCATCCTGGTGACTTTGTCCCCGTGTCCCCTCTGCCCGGATCGCACGCACTCCCTCCTGCTCCGGGTTAACTCCTCCACATCCAGGGCCTGGTGTCAGGGGGGCGCCCCCACCCCCCTGCTGCCCCAGCCCAGGCGGTCCCCGGGGCAGGGATCGGTCGCTGCTCGCAGGTGCGCGGCGCACTAGGGGCTGAGAAGCTTCCTGGGTGTCACTGAGCAGCGGTGCCTGGGGCTCCCGCACCCCCTATGCCCCGTTCCCCCAGCATTCCGGTCTCCCCCCAGCAGCCAGATGGCACGCCAGGAAACCCGGTCACACCATGTGCCACCTCTGGTCAAAATTCCCCCACGTGTGTCCATCCCAAGTCCCTGTCCCCCGGGACTCATCACTGCTCTGCCTTTCTCCGTGCTGGTCCCCTCCATCACCCTGGCCCCTTCCTTCCCACCCCAGGGCCTTGGTCCTTGCTGCTCCCTCGGCCAGGGACATGCTCTCCCAACTCTTTCCGGGCCGCCCCTCCTCTCTCAGGCCCCGGCCCCTGGCCCAGCCTGCCGTCCCCGCTCCGTCTCACTCCTGAGGGGGCAGCACCCTGCTTCCTTGCCTGCTATTCTGTGGGACTCGCCCTCCTCGTTCACCTGCCGTCCTTAGCGCCCAGCCCAGCCCCTCCCAGCTAGGCCTCCGGGGGGCTCGTTGGGACCGCTGTGTGAAGCCCGCAGGATGTCCCGCTGGACCCGGGAGCGGGTCACCGCAGAAGGCCTGGTGCCACGTGCCTTCCCCAGGAGGAGCCAGAGACGGTCCCTTCAGGACCTCGGTGTCGTCTCTCCTGCCTCGAGCCCCTCCTGTGCCCCAGCCTGTGCCTGTGTTCAGTGGTCCCCACTTTCCTGCCGGTCCCAGAAGAGCCTTTTCTCTGTTCCTCTAGGGAGCCCACCCTGGCTGGATCTCCCCCGAGGGGCAGGTGGGCATGAAGGGTCAACCAGCACCTCCAGAGCCTTCCGAGGGCCCACCTGCCCCAGGCGCGTGCATAAACCTGCTCATCTCGTCTCAGACTACCCAGGGGGGAGGTGTGCACCACACCCATTTTACAGCTGGGGACACTGAGATGCATGGCAATCAAGGAGTGGGGTGCCTCTGAGGTGACATGGGTTCAATGCCTGGCCAGCTGCTCTTCCCCTGACGTTGGGATGACAGATTTTAATGCAAACTGCAGTGCTCTGTGGTTTTCTTGGAACCACCTCCCCTGCAGCGTGCTCACGAGGGGGCGCTGCCCCCCCCCCCCCCCCCCCCCCCCCCCGTGAGGGCCTGTGAGTGCTGCCTGTGCTGGCAACACTGCGGCCTCGTGAGCCCTCGGCGGCTGGGCAGACCCAGGGGTGCTCAGGGCTGGGACACGGCAGGTGACCTGGGCAAGTGGCCAGAGCGGCTGCAAGTCACCCCCGAGCCTTTGCACACGCTGCCCCTCCTGCTCAGCACATCCCTTCCCGGCTCGTTGGTTCTTTGGTTCACCTCCTCCAGGAAGCCCTCTTTGCTATCCTGGGCCCGTCTTACAAAGCAGGGGGTGCTGTCCGGGTGCAGGGGCTGTGTTCGCACCTCCTCCTCAGGGTCCCATAGCCTGGTGCAGGGCCAGGTACATGGCAGAGCCTGGTGGCCAAGCGCTGGAGGTGCCCACGGCCTCTGGGCAGCCCTGGCTTCAGCTGAGCTCCCAGCAGCCTTTTCAGGAAAGGCCCGTAGGAGGCGGCCTGAGGACTCTGGCCCCCAAAGAGGAACAGAGGTAAGCAGCCGGGCTCTGGGGCCTGCGGAGGGCTGGTGGGGGCAGCGCTGGCCCCCTCTCTGCGGGTCACTGCTGTCCACACGGGTCCTCATCACGTCTGCATTATAGACAAAGACCTGGCCCTGAGTGGCCCCATGACCTGAAATGTCACGTGTGAGTCAGGCCAAACCCAGGCCTCCCGATGCCCGGCTCGGGGCCCTGTCGACCCCCTCCAGCGACAAAGGCCTGTGGACAGATGGTGTGTCGGCCTCTGGAGGCCAGCTGGGAGAGGGGGCTGTCAGTGGCAGAGAACGCGGGTCCCCAGCACGTGGCTGGCACGTGGAAACGCACAACTGCAATGATGACCGGGGGTAGGGGGCACGCGGCGGGGGGCTTGCGCTCCAGGGGCAGGGAGGGAGCGCCCGGACCAGCTCCCACGCCCACGGAGACACCCCGCTGGCCTTCCCCAATGCCGCCTCCCTTCGGTGATCCCACTTCCGACACCCTGCTCTCTTCCCAGCTCACCATGGGGATGCCCGTCCCTCCATCACCCCCCCGCGGGCCCGGGCGCCGGGCGCCACTCTCCACATGCCCTCCCCGGCCCTCCCTTCATCGGGGCCAAACCCCAGCCTGGTGAAGGCCGCCTCTCCACGGACGGGAGGAAATCACGGAGCTGCGTGACGGGCCCCACTGTCTGCTCATCCGACACAATGATCTGGAATGTTCTCACATTCCCTGTCCGTCCCCTGTCCACCCCCTTCCCACCGCCTGGAAAACGACTTCACACCTTCTGCTCCCTGCTCAGCGCCCGCCCCACTCCTCCCAGCCGATCACCTCGCTTCCCTCTCCGCTGAGGAAACGAAGCCGCCCGAGGGAGCGCGCACAGATGTCCCCGCCAGGTGTAGCCACCTACCCGCATCTGCCCGACACCCGGCACCGCCCGCTGTTACTACAGAGCCCGCCAGGCAGCCCCCCCCCCGGCGCAGCTCAGCGACTCTCCCCTTGCTCCCCAAGCACCAGCCCCTCCCTCTCTTCCAGAGCATTCTCTCTGGCATACGAGAGAGTTACGTCTCCCACATCGAGAACAACCTTCCCTTGACCCTCCAGGTACTGCCCCATCCCTCCTGCTCCGTGGGAATGCTGTCCGTCCTCGCTCCCAGCCTGTCAGGACCCACGAAGCCAAGGGCATGGCTGAGCCCTCCCTGGCCCACAAGCACCTCCTTCTCCTTCTTGAAGGTCCGGAGGTGAGAACATCCTGGCGGGGGCCAGGGTGCATCCCAGAGCCCAGGCCGGGGGGGAAGGGCCGACTAGGGGCTGGCCAGGGAGACGTGGGCAGAAGGCGCCGAGTGCAGGTCAAGCGTCTGGTCCTTTCCCTCAGGGCACCAGGCTTGGGCTTGGGGCTGTCCCTCTGGTGGCTGAGCCGGCAAGGGGAACCCAAGGTGGCTGCCTCAGGCGGGGTGGGGCAAGCCACAGGGGCCCCAGGAAGTCCCCAGAACCCCTGGCTCTGTGAGGGCTCCTTGGGCACTCCTGCCCGACCCCCTCTTTCATAACACCCAGCTGGGCACCGCGGGTCATCTGCCCTTTCACTGGTCTCCTACTCTAGACTGGGGGGCCTGGAAGGCGGGACCATGAACACTTAGCCCCAGACCCCTCCCCTGCCCTGAGGCCATACCTGCCCTCCACCCAGAGTCAGTGTTCAGGGGGGGGCACCCACGGGGAAATGGATGGATGGAATGACCATGGAGTTGGCCCCATAGGCGACGAGGGGCTCCCAAATTAACCTCCCAGCACCTGCCATCCCACCCTGGAGCCCCGGCGAGAAGGCGCCACCATTCAATACTTCGATGATGGGGTTCATGACCACCTTTGGGACCCACGCTGACTTCCTAATTTGACCACCCCACCGGCCGGCTCGCCATGGCAAACAGACACGGGCACACATTAATTGGATCAGTGGGAGGGCCTGTTTTCTGGAATTCTGGGGATCATGAAAGTAATCAGAGCTGTGGGAGGCTTATCGGGGACCCCTACACTGCGGGGCATGGCCAGCCTGCCCCAACCCTGTGCTCCCTCCAAGCCCCGCCACTCTGGGCCCTTGGCTGGTCCCGCCCTCCCCTCCCCTCCCCGTCTACCCCCGCCCCTGCACCTCTCCAGGCCCGCAGGAGATGGTCTCCAGGAGGGCAAACCCCATCTGGAAGAAAAGGGGAGCTATGACGGTGGGCCGAAAGGAGCCCGCCTTTCTGGGCTTCAGGTTCAAAGCCCAAAGGGGCACTTGTGACCACCGTGACCTCCTCCTGGAAATGGCTCCCTGCGATGATCCCATCAGTCAGTCAGTCACCCAGTGAGACGTACCGTGTACCACTGGGGTGTCCTCACTGAATCCTCACCTCCCTGGGTGGGGGTGCCGCCCATCGGCAGACAAAGGAGTCATGGCCAGGGGCAAGGGCCTCTTCAAAGGGCACCAGGCTAGTACCGGCTCCTAGTAAGCACCTCTCCCAGGATGGCCTCCCTTCTCCAGGGCGGCCCCTCCAAACGTCACCGTGGGTCCCCCAGCCCTGGCCGCCACCCCTCCTGCCAGGACACTGGACACAGAGGCACAGCACCTGCCCCGGCAGAGCACCCCCATGCTGTTGGCCATGAGGGACGTGGGAAGAGGGGCTGAGGACTCCAGGAGACCTGGCCCCACGTCCTGCTGCCTTCACCCGACAACCGTCTTGTCTTCCCCATCTCAGGGAGCGGTGACTCCAGCAAGACGGACGCCTCACTGTTGCCCCGATGCGGGCCCCCTGACCGGCCCACTAGCCCCAGCACCTCAGGGGCCTGCAGAGGGATGGAAAAGAAGCAACTCTCAGAGGGCCAGGCAGTTAACAGCCAGAGCATTAACCATGTGCCAAGATCCATGGTAAAAATGTAATCCTGGAAACAACCTTCTAATGTAGGTGCTATTATTATTATGCCCACTCTACGGATGCAGAAACTGAGAATCAGAGAGGTTCAGAAACTTGTCCAAGCCACACAGCCAGGAAGTGACAGAGCTGGGATTCAAACCCAGGTGAGTCTACCTTCTTAATCACATACTTCATCAGGGAGGCTTTCCAGGGGAGTAGGGGCTCATATGTACTGTGAGGGTAGGAAACTCTGAAGGGAAGGACAGAAGAAAGAATAGTCTATGTGGAGGGTCTCTTTGTAGTGCCTTGAAACCCAAAGGGAGAAATCAAAGCGAGGTAGTCATTCACACCATAGTAAGAATTAGCACTTAAGCCTTCCTCCACTAGGGTCAGGTTTAGAAGTAGGGCAGAGAGCCTTGGGGGACCCCACTTAGGGAGGGACTGGGCCTGCCGGGTGGGGTGGAGGAGACAAGAGGTGGAGAGTAGGCAGTCTGGGGGAAAGGGACAAAACCCAATGGCAATCCTGGAGGCCTCAGAGGGGTCTCAGCAGGTGGCCAATCCCGGGAAACCTCTCCTTGAGTTGGCAGGTTTGAGACCACAATGCCAGCCAGTCCTTCAACCCTCAATGAACGCCTACTGCATGCCCACCCTGCCCAGAGAATGGGGCTGCCCTCCAGGACAGGGGGTCTGCCCAGAGCAGGTGTGCGGCAGGGGTACCCCAGGCCTGTGGGTAAGATGGCAGCCTATGCGTCCCCAAACCTGCTCTCCCCCTGCAGCTGTCCCCATCTCAGGTGACAACGGCTCTATCCTTTGCTCAGGCCCAACACCCAGCAGTTGTTCTGGATGCTGCCCCCCCTTCCCTCACACCCCACACCCAGCCCGTCAGGAGACCCTGTCCACTCTCCTCCCGAATACACCAGAACCCTCTGCCGACCTCCACGGCCACTGCCTGGGCGGTCAGAGCTGCCACCACGACTCTCCTGGTCCCTGCCCTGCCTTCCGTCCTGACCTCCCAGCTCTGCCCCCTTGCTCCACACAGACACGGCCACACCGTGGCTCTGCTTGCAAGCGCTCAGCAGGCCCCACTCACCCCCAGCCTCCATCTGTCCCCTTCACCTCCCTGGCCTCCTCATCACTCTGCTCAGCCACTCTGGCCTGTCCCCATTTCTCATAGGTCAGCACCTTCCTCTGCACCTTGCACCTGCCATTCCCTCGGCCTGGAGCTCTTTCCCCCACTCACGGGCCTGGTGACCCTTCACCTGCTCAGGCCTGCACCCAGGTATCACCTCCCCGGGGTGGGGGGCTTCCCAGGCTGTGCGGCCCCAACCCAACCCACTCACTGCCCTTCTGTTTGGGGGCATTTTTGGTCTCCATAGCACTGGTCACTGTGATACTTATTTTAAAAAGTTTTCTGTCTCCCCTAACTAGAGGAAGTTTTTGGTCCCTGCTGTATCCTCAGTGCCTGTGACAGCCTCTAGCCAAGAGTGGGTGCTCAATAAATATTTGTCAAGCATGCAATCGATGAGCAAATTAAATCGACAGTGACAACCCAGAGGGCCAAGGCAGTGGAGCCTCCTGGGTGAGAGAAGGGGTCCCTGAGGAGGGTCTGGAGGGAGGCAGGACAAGCCACCTCTGAGTGACCAGCCCGGGGAGCAGCCATGCGCGGGGCTAAAGGTGGCCTGGGTGCCACACAGGAGTTTGGGTCTTCTGGGGGCCAGCGGGGATCTGGCGCTGTCAGAAGTGTGCCCTCGGCTCTGGGCTTCAGGAAGGGTGCTGGTGTGGCCCGGAAGAGGGGGCTACTGGAAGGGGGGGATGGGAAGCCTGTTTGTCTGACGGGACAGGTGTCGTGGGCATCCACAGGTGAGTGGGCTGCACCATTTGGTCAAACACAGACAGGACTCTTCCAGCTGGGCACCGTCCTGATGCTTGGGGACGTAGCTCTGTGATCCTTCACTGCTGGGAGGGCGGGAGGCGGAGAATACCGGGAAGGTCAGAGCTCAGCCACCCCGTGAGGAAGAGTGCCCCACCTTCAGGCCCTGCCTCCACGTGCCCCTCTCCCACCTGCCCCCAGGCTCTTGCCCCTAATGGTCCCCCAGCCAGAAGCCCCCCGTCCCTGCTCCTCCTCATCTCAGTAGGGCCCCCCATCTCCTGTTGAGGCCAAATCCCTCCACCAGAGGCTCTCGCAGCTCTGAGGGCCTCCCAGGGGGTGATTTATGTTCTCTAACCACTGGGCCAACCAAATACCCTTCAGGGGGTGATTTAAAAAAATAATAATAAAAAAACACTAGTCCCTGAGGGCCGAGTGGGTAGGGTGGGGGGCACAAGTGAGGGAGAGGCCCCCCTCTCGAGCACTGTGAGGAGCGGGACGGCCACTGTTTGCCACAGTGCGGTCTCATCCAAAAGCATTTACTGAGCACCTACTACATGCCAGTTCTAAGCACTGGGGATCAGCAGTGGACTGCTGTTCTGGACAGGGGTGGGGGGCGGAGACAGATAATAAACAAGATAAAGAAATAAAGCAAATCATTAGATAGCTGGAGATCGGGGTGGCCGGGAAAATCAAGGCAGAGGGGGGCAGGGTAGGGGGTTGATATTATAAATGGAATGAGTGGTCAGGAAACCCCCCATCCCCCTGACATCTGAAAAAGATATGAAAGGAGGGAAGGCAGGAGTCATGTGGATATCTGGGGAAGAACATTCCAGATCGAAAGGAACAGCCTGTGCAAAGGCCCTGGGGCAGGAGCCTGTCCAATGTGTTTGAGGAAAGGCAAGGAGGCCAGGTGACTAGAGGGGAGAGTCATGGGAGAGGAGGTCAGTGGGATTTGACATTTCTGCCACGACCCGATGTCCATCTCTATCTCCAGGATGTCAGGCTGGTGTTTCCCCACAGCGTCTCCAGCCTGGAGAGTGGCCACCGACAGGGGCAGAACCACAACAAACATCAGTCATCTGAGTGCATCAAAGAGCGTCGGCCCGAACACTGGGGTGTCCCTGTGCAAAAAGCTTTAATCCGAAAGGAAAAGCCGAAAACAGTCAACAGAATTAAAAGTAAGAACTTGTGCTCATCAGAGGACCATTTCAAGGACAAGCGGCCGCTGGGGGGGGATTCGCACATGCGCGAGCGACAAGGACCAGGCCGAAGAACACCCACAAGCTGGTCAGACAGCCTGATGGGAAAACACACACAGAACTTACAGAAGAGGAACCCCCGATGAGCAGCAATCCAGGGGAGTGCAGTTAGCGCCACCCCAAGAAACAGCACCATGCCCCCCTCCCCTGACGATGATGCCAAGATGCCAAGTGCCGGGTGGCCGTGGAGACCCAGGGCCCCCCAGGGACCCTGGGCTGGAAGGGTCCTTGAAGCACCCTGCCGAGCGTGGCCCCCTGCTTCTTCCTGACCATGCAGCTCTGCTCCGGTGCGTACCCCCAGCCATGCAGCACGCGGCCCCCAGAGCACCTGGACGGAAGGTCCAGCAGCTCCGTCCACAGTGGCCCAGGCCGGAAGCTGCCCCCACTCCTCCAGCAGCGAAGAGAGGGACGGCAGTCACGTCACTCACACGTGCTGCCCCAAGACAGCCAGCTGTGGGCCATCCCCACCCCCCCAGCACGCCAACACGACGTTTTAGTGAAAAAAGACCAGCCTTTGAAGTACAAGCTGGAAGACTCTGTGGATGTGAGGTTCTAGACCAGGCAAAAAACGACCTCTGTCAGTTAGGGATGCTCTCAGGTGGCCAAATGATGCAGAAAACAAAGAACTGCTTGTCACATACGCCAGGGCCCTGGAGGCCTCCGAGGAGCCGGAGGGAGCCGCGACTGGGGAGGGGTCTTGGGGCGTCCCTGGAGGGCCGGCAGCAGTCATCTTCTTGACCTGGGTGCTGGCCGTTCTAAACTTAATCTCTAAACTGCACAGATATTTGTTCCCTTTTCTGCATGCTGGTCACAGTTCACAACTTTGAAAAATGCTAGTTGGGGGAGCGGGCGGGGTGGACGCACAGCGGGAAGAGCTCTGCTTTCCGGGGCACCTGCCCCGTGCCTGCAGCAGCTGACCCACTTTCCCACATCACAGAGGGGACGGGGCTTGCCCAAAGGCCTGCGGCAGACAAAGTGGCCACGGCAGGAGCGAACGCAGAGGGGACCCTGTGCAGAGGAAGGCAGAGGAGCAGATTAATTTGGGGATTAGCTGCGGCGCCCCGCGCGCAGACAGCCAGCCGGGACTCGCTAATAGCCACAAATCCTGGAGTGTCACAGGAAGACTTGCGCAAGCTGTCAGCGGCAGGAGGGCTAAGGGAGCGAGGGCAGGGGGACCCAGGACGCCAGGTCAGAGGTGGCTGGACCTGGGGGAGCACGACTGTGGGCCAGCCCCTGCGGGGCCCCCAGGTCAGAGGTGGCCCGACCTGGGGGAGCACGACCGCGGGCCAGCCCCTGTGCAGCGCTGGGGCTGGAAAAATCGAGGGGGCAGACCCAGGCTCTGCTAGAAGGGGCTCCCCTCCAGGGTACGCTGGAGGGCACTCCATCAACCTGCGCTCCCCACCCCATCACCTGTTTCCCAAAACGCATCCCTGCTTCCTCGGGCCTCCCATGGCCTTTGGGCCTCTTGGGAGGTCTGTCCAGTCTATCTTCCTTGCAAACTATCTTCATTCTTCAAGCCTTGGCTCAAGTATCCCCACTTCCAGGAAGCCCTCCCTGATATTCCAAGCCAGTGTCCCTGGCCTGGGATCCCTGGGAAGATCTGTTGATGGGCCTGTGTCCCCCGCCTGCCCTGGAGGGTTGGCCTGGGTCTTACTCAGTCTCAGCGCCCAGTGCAGGACTCGGTACACAGACAGGGAATGAGTTCACTCAGGGGGTGGGAGAGTGAGGGGCAAGAGAGGCACAAAAGCCACAGAGAAAAGGTGACAGGGAGAACAAAGAGTTTGTCATGTGGACAAGAAGGCAGGTGGAAGGGCATTCTAGGCAGGAGGACAGCACAGGCCAAGGCAGAAAGGTCTGGCAGCTTATTTGGGACTGGGAAGGGGGACTTCAGTATGGGGTGGGTGGTGAGCAGAGGGAGTCGGCAGAGGGGCTGGGGCAAGGGGAACCCACAAAGGGAGCCACTGAGGGGCAAAGTGAGAGGGTCCTTTTGTTCACTCATCACATATTTCCTGGACCTTCCCACAAGCCAGGCTTGGTTCCAGACCCCACAGTGAGGATGGGATGTCGAGTAGGGGATGGGGCAAAGGACCTGCCCTCCAGGAGCTCAGTTCAGACCCCCAGGCCCAGCTTGCAATGCGCAGAAATGCACTCTAGGGGCAGGAGGCGGGGCCCAGGCACAGGGTCATTCTCTGGACACCCCAAGACCCCTTCAGTTGGACCACAAATGCCTCTGCTCCTGCCTGGGGATCCCACCATAGTGTGGTTCAGATGCCCCATAGTGAACCTCCATCCGGGCCCCTGCTATGGGCCAGGTCTCAGGTGAGGCACATCATTCTCCCAACAGCCCTGCCAGGGCGGGGGGTGAGGCGGGGGGGTGATTAGGATATCCACTTCACAGATGAGAAAACTGAGGCCAGACACTGGATCTGTGGGACCCCAAGCCCCATGACCTACCCCTGTTGACCAACTTCCCCTACATCCCTTGGGACCTCTTGGTCCTGGACCCCCAGCACTAAATGCAGGACGGAACCCTACAGGGGCAGCCCCTGTATTGGCTGGGAAGGACGGGTCTGGAAAGGCCCTTGACGTAGCTCTGAGAACACTAATGGGGCGAGAAGAAGAGGAAGGCAGGACCCTCCCCAGTTGTGGGATGCTATGCTGCGTGCGTCCTGGCCCCATGGGATCCCCATTCCCACCAGCTCCAAAATCCTGCCTCGGCTGAAAGCCCAAGTGGCCCAGAGCAGCCCAGAAGCCCAGGCCCTGGCTACTGCCACTGGCCTTTGGGACTCGGCCCAGGGAAGCCCTCAGCCCATTTGGCAAAGCCATGCCTGATGCCCTTAGCGTCTCAGGCAGTGGATCTGCCCAGGTGGCTCACCTGGCTCACCGGCCCACCTGTGTCCTCTCTGTCCGCACTGCCCAGCATGCAGGGGTGGGTGCTCAAGGCCTTGGCTGGGCATGGAGAGCGAGAGAAAGAGAAAGAGAACCACCCCCATTCCCCAAGATGGTCTTGGGGTGCCCCACGAATGCCACCTTGCTTTCAAGTCCCAGCTGAGTTAAGTAGTGTCCCCTTCTTCCTAGGGACCCATCCCAGGTGGGGAGACCAGTGAGATGACAGCCAAGGCGGGGGGCACGGGTACGGGGGAGGGCCCTGTCCTGAGGTCAGAGGCCTAAGCTCATCTGTGGGGCCAGAGCCAGGGCCGCTGCTCCTTGGGCCTCACTGGCCCCACCTGGACCTTGACCATGACAAGGCGGGTCTGACTGAACATCAGATTTGGAGTTTGAGCTCCTATGACCTAAGACACTGGACCCCTCCTCCCAGCCGGGGACAACTGTGTCCATGCCCTGTGGGACCCACAAGAGAGGGCTGCACTCCAGCTCAGTGGCCAGGAGATGGCCCTGCTCTGAACAGCCAGTCTGGGGCCTCTGTGTGAGCCCACGTGTCTCAGGCTGCCCCCTGGGCATTCCCAACTCACCCACAGCACTAAGGGCCAGCTGGGTCTCTTTCCCCTAGACCCTGGGGCATGTTCTGGAACAAGCCTGGGCTCTGCTAGGTCCCAGACCCTCAGGGAATGTGCGTCCTGGCTACCTAGCACGTTCCCCATGGATGCTGATTCTGGCCTTGGGAGGAGGGGCAGCCAGAGGGGGGAGGTCAAGAGACCCTCTGGACCTTGGGGACGGTGCTGAAACCCAGCAGTCAGAGCTGGGCCTGCTGCCCACACAACGCCTCAGCTCAGACTCCGGAAGGAAAACACGGGAGGGGTGTTCCCAAAGTGGGGGTCAGGGTGGCCAAGGGAAGTCGAGGAGGAAGTCGCGAATATTCACATCGGCTGATCCCTGGCCTGCCCCGAAGGGAGCCCGGTGTAGTCCACGATGGCTCAAAGTTTAGCACCCGGAGGGAGGCCGCAGGGGACACTCCCCAGACTCGCGGGATTCCCCCAAAATGGCTCCAAGACGCGCCCGCCTCGCTGGCCAGCCGGGAGGACTCCATCCCCCACCCCCGCCCCCACGAGGCGGAAACTTAAAAGCTCAGAACCAGGCAACTGTCAGCTGGGGGCGGGGGGGGGGGACAAGCCGGCGCGGGGACCCAGCGCACAGCGGGCGCGGAAGCCCGGAGGGTCCCGGTGGGTGGGGGGGGCAGTCGAGAGTCCGGGGCGGTGCACTGGGGAGTGGGGGGGCCGGCGCAGGCCCTCGCGGCGCACCCCCTCCCCCCGCCACGGCCCGGGCCGAGGAGCCCCCGCGCGCGGGGTTCCCCATTGTCTCGCGGCGCGCACACACGCACCCCGCGGCGGCACACCGGCCCGCGCCAGCCCCGCCGAGGCGGCCCGGGCCCCGTGGCTGCGCCCGGGCGGAGCCCTCCCCGCCGCCCTCCCGAGCGCCCCCACCCCGACCCGGCCCCGCGAGCCGCGGCTCGGGAGCCGCTGCACTCACCTGAGTTTCTCCATGTCTGCGGCAGAGGCCTGCGAGAAACCAAACGAGAGGGTCAGCAGGCGGGAGGCGTGCGCTCCGCGGCCGCGCCGGGCGGAGCCGGGCACAGCGGGCACGGGCGGGCGCGGCGGCGGGGCGCCCCGCGCGGCTCTGTCGGCCGCAAGCCCGGCCCGCGCGCCCCCAGCCCCTGCCCCCCGGCCGCGGTCCCCGAGACTCAGGGGGGTGCGCCGGGCCGCGGCCGAGTAACAGGTGAGCCCGCCCGGGCCGCCGCGCTCCCCAGCACCGAGTTACGCCCCCCCCGGGGGGAGGGGAGAAGAGGGGACCGGCCCGGGGACTCGGGATGGCACAGCCCGGGGCGATCCCGGTCTCGCCCGAAGAGGGGGGACCCGGCCCGGCCCCGTTAACTCTCCCGCGGCCGCGGCCCCCGCCGCTCACCGCACACCCCCCCCCCGCCCCGCCCGTTAACCCTTCCGGCTCCGCGCTCCCTCCCGGAGGAAGCCGAGCCCGGAATCGCAGGATCTCCTAGTCGGAGAATGTTCGAATCCGGGAATTGGGAGCCATACGGGATTGCAGAACACGACACTCACACGATCCGAGGGTGATGGCATTTGGGACCTCAGACTCCTCAATCAGAGACCCCGCTGCCCTCAGATTCTGGGGTTCCGGGCCTGGCTCGCCCCTCCCGGGCCCGAGGGATTAACCCTTGCGCGCCCGGCTCGCCGGCGGGGCTCCCTGCCGGGCTTGCGCAGACCCGCCCGCGCGCGGCTAGGAGACCCTCCCTGCCCAGCCCCGCACAGCCGGGCAGCCCCTCCGCGCGCCGGGCGGGGAGACCCACCCGCTGCCGTTAACCCTGCGGGCGCCGGCGAGCCGTGGGGACCGCGAGCGGCCCGGGCGGGATCGCACTTCCTGCGCGGAGCGGGGGGCGCGGGGCGGGCTCTCCATCGCCCGGCAGAGGCCGCTCCCGGGGGCTTTCCCCCCGTCTTTCCGTGCCACGACTGGCACTAAAGGGGGACGGGGGTCTGAGCCCAGGGACCACGCGACACACCTGGGAAGACTGATGACTGCCCATCCCGGCCCCTCGCTCCAGGCGCCGCCGCCGCGTCCGCCGGGAGCGCGCTCCGCTCCGGTCCGGGCCCCACGCCGCCTCCCCCACCGCCCCGCCGGGCGAGGGCGCAGCCCGGCCAACAGCGCCGAGCTAGGAGGCCCGGCCCGGGGGCCTCGGCCAGGCTCGGCCGCCAACTCCCCGGGTGCTGGGGCAGGCCCTCCCGGGACTCCGCGGGCCTGTTTCCTCACCTGCGAGCCGGGGTTGGGGGCAGGGGGAGGCGGACGAAGCGCTCTGCGGCCCTTCAGCACCGGCGGGCTGCGGAGGGGCTGGGTGGGGGAAGGAATTTTAGAAGGAAGGATCTGCCGGGGGCCCGGATTGGCCGCCAGACGCAACACTCACTCTAAAAGTTGTGGGAGACCACGAGCCCAGACCCCCTCTAAATACCCTCCTCCCCTAAAGACAAAGAATTGGCCGCCAGGCCAGTGCCTCCCCCGAAAACCCCCCTACATCCACCCCAGGCCCACCTTTCCCAGGTCCCCATCACCGAGCTCCGCACACTAGATCCCAGCATACAGCAGGCGCTCAATAAATACGGACAGTGCATGCCTAGATCCTACACCACTGTGGCTTGTCTTTTCCTGCCTCTTGTCTCTGGCTGTGAGTTCCAGGCGGGAGCCCTGTCCCTTCACCAGGGCACCCTCAGCACCCAGCAGGCCTGGCCTCCACAGGGCCCCGTGCAGGGTGGGAGGAGCCGTGCTTTCTCAGGGTCAGCTCCAACCAGGTTCATACCCAACCCCAAAAGTCCAAGTGTTCCTCCGTCCACCAAGGCTTTCTCACACATTCCTTAGCTCTGGGATAAGTTCTTGCGGTGGGAGGGCGCAGCCAATGAGGTGAGCCCTGCCCTCTGGGGGCTAATGGTTGAGAAAGGAAACCCCCGCTCTTTCCTGGGAGCCCCCCTCAGCAGAATGGCAAGGATAAATACTGGCAGTACCCCCCCCCCCAACACGCACCCTCCCCATGCCTTAGCCTTACACGTTCGAGGCTCCGTGGCTCCTCGGGGACAGCTCAGCAGGGAAGCAGTCACTCCCAATTTACAGACAAGGAAAGCAAAGGCCAGAGCTGAGCCCAGCAGGGCCTGGAACCCAGCCCTCAGAGAGAGGCCTTTTCCCCCCAAAGGCTAGGGACACCCCTCATATGTCTCCAGTTGTCTCAATCACTCACAGTGAATGACCTGCCAGGGAGTTTGTCTAAAATTAATAAGAATGTATTAAAATTTAATTTTAAAAATTGAGCATTAATTATGTATATTGAGTGTTTCAGCTCTTCTAAAAAGTCTGTCTGGGAATTTCGCCCCCAAGAAGGAATGTCAGGGGAGGCCACTGAGTTGCTCTGGTGGTGGCGGGGGGGGGGGGGGGGGGGGGGCGGGCAGGGCAGGCTGAGGGGAAGGAGAGGGGCTCTAGCCCTGGCACCTTGGACCCTCTCCCTTCACTCCGCTACTCCAGACCCCGAAGCCTGGCTCTGACCTTTCCACGATGTCTCAAATTCTCCCCAGACCCACTGCCTGTGCCCTCATCCTTAAAGGTCGCCTCCTCCAGGCAGCCCTCCATGGAGACCCAGTGGAGTTGTTTGGTTTAGGTCTCCATACCAGATGCATAATCCCTGGGGCAGGGCCTTTCCCTGCCATGTCCCAGGGCTAGCCTAGCACCTTACCCAGGGTTCGGGAGCCTGGACACAGCTCTGGATGCACATGTGATGAGCATTCACAGCTGTATGTGGCTGGGGAGCAGGGTGAGCAGTGAGGCTAGCCCTGTGAGGAGGTGCTATGGCTTTGGCAATGGTCTTGGTGTTAGGGCCAGAGCCCCAGGTTCACGTGTTGACACTGCTATTCATAAGCACAAGATTTGGGAATACTCCTGAGATGCCCCTTTTACGGATGAGAAAAACAAGACCAGAGCCTGAAATGGGCTTATTCAAAGTCACCTAAAGTAAGCCAGGGCCTGCCTGGTGGGCTGGATAGAGGAGAAAGGGGGCACTGCCCGGGTCTCGGGCCGGAGGTGGTGCCTCCATTATAGGAGGAGGGCAGGGATGGTTGGGGACCATGAATATGAGGGGCCTGTGGGACGTCCAGAGTCCTCAGCATGAAATGATGGGGCAGGAAATACCCTCAGGGCCCCTCTGGCCCCTCCAGGGACCCGCAGGCAAGTGGGATCCCAGCGCTCTTCTCTGGGGACTCCCATACTCATGGCCCCACGCCTCTTCCTGCAACACACTGTGACCTTGTCCGCTCCTGGTGGTCCAGCCCAGCAGCCACCTTTATTTTCCTAAAACATCCCGTGAGCCTTGCTTGTTGGCCCCTTGCCTCAGCCCACCTGCTCTCTGTCTTTGTCCCCGAATGCCATCCTCCTAGTGGCACCTGGGCACGGTGACTGGCACACAGGAAACACTCCCAAGAGGCGATGGAGGGAGGCAAGTCTGCCTAACCCTCCGGCCTCACCTCCAACCTGCCCCTTACTTGGCACACAGCGGCCACACTGGCCTCCTTGCTGGTCCCAAGCTCACCCAGCTGGCTCCTGCCTCAGGGCCTTTGCACTTCTTCCCTGCACCTGGAATGCTCTGCCCCAGATCTTGTGTGGCCAGTGCCTTCCTTCTCTGACGACCCATCTGAAGTAGCTCCTTGCCCACCAAAAGACTTCTCATCTCGCCGGTCTCTTTGGACTCCTCCTTGGTCATTTGCCTCCCACCCTGCCCCTGCCCTATAAACGACACCCCTACTGCAGGGCCCTCAGTTTCTGCCACTGTGCCTCTATCCCCAGGGCCTGGCACAGAGGGCCTTCAATGGCAAGTGGTGACACCAGAACCATTGCAGTTGGCCTTCTCCCCAGCCAGAGGCACCTGCTCTCCACCCTGAGCGCCTTCCTGCCCTCCTGGCTCCTATCATTCACTCACCACCCCATGCCCCTCCCCCAGCTGGGTGGCACCTGAGCCCAACGGCACATATGCACAGAGTCCTGCTCAGGGAGCTCCTCTGAGGCTGTGGGTCCTCCCGCTCCATCCGCCCCCCCCACCCCCCGCCAGCCAGTGACTCCTCCGCTGGACCATCTGGCCGGGTTGCACTGCTGCCCATTCCACTCCAAGTCCTTCTGTTTCCCAACTACAGAGAGAAGGAACGAGAGTCCCTGTCTGGGAACGGGCCTGCTTGGTGCTGAGAGCCATGTCTGGGACACAGGGAGACTGGCTTCTGGTCCCAGCTCTGCCTCACCATGTGACCCTGGGCCAGTCCCTGCCCTCCCTTGGGGCCAGGGACTGACCTCTCAGACCCCGACCCTAGTGCTCCACTCCTGGGGTCTCTGTAAATCCACTCGGGGCTCTGACTTCCTCAGTTTCCCCCTTATCTTGCTCCCCGACTTCCATCTCCAGGAGAGGAAACAAGCTGAACAATGTGGAGGGGACACGGGGGGTTCGAATCCCAGGCGCGGCTACCACGGGGGTCACCCACCTCCCGCTGATGAAGACTCAGGCCTCCTACACAGCTGTGTGACCTCTGGCAAGTCTCTCAACCTCTCTGAGCTCAATCCCTCATCTAGGGAGCATGGGAAAGTTTTAAAGGACATTGCGACTGACAAGGTAGCCATGTGTAAGGGACTGTCTTGGGGCTAGAGCTCCTCTGGAGAGCCGGCCTTTTAAATTTAATCATCTGGGGTGGACAGCCTTCGAAGATGTCTTCTTGCCTTCATTCAACAAACATGGACCGTGTGCCCTGTTCTAGGGGACTCAGCGGGGAAGGAGCCTGAGGAGCCTTGCGCCCTGATGGTGCAGACACCTCCGATTAGAGGGGATGTCAGCACAGCGCCCCCGCTGCCCCAGTGTCTGATGTGAGGGAGGGAAGGCTGGGGCTGGAACTGGCCACGGGGAGGTCAAGATGAAGGGCGAGCAACGATGGCAAGTTGGTGGGAGCAGCAGGCTCTGGGCGTGGGGGGCCTGGTGGGTCTGGGAGCATCTGGTCACCCGTGGGGAGCAGGGGGGTGTGTCACGGGCCACAGTAAGGACTTGGGCTTCTGTCCTGAGTGGGTCGGGAGCCCTGCAGCGCCAAACAGAGGACTGTCCCTGGCACCGCTGCGTGGGGGACGCGCTGAAGGCTGAGTGCAGGGCACCCGGCGTCGAGCCGGAGGCGCCAGGACCAGTCCAGGCCTGCGGGGCCAGGGTGCAGGTAGGAGAGGTGCTCGCCGCTGGAAGGCGGTGGGGAGAAGATCGGGCCTCAGGTCCAGAGGTGACAGACGTCCCAGTAGGGACATGGCCAAGAGGGCGGGTGCACAGGTCCAGGAGATGTGAATCTGGGATCGGCCCGTGTAGATGCAGCACTAAAAGTCACAGGACTGGAGGAGCGCCAAGGGAGTGAGTGTGGGGCGCAGAGGTGCTACTTCAGGGTGCTGGGAGGGACGGAGCCCTCCAAGGACACTGAAAAGGAGCAAAGGGAGGTAGGATGAGAACGGGGTTTTCCAGGAGCAGGGGGGAGACCAGCACTCACAGACTGTGCCCTGGGTCAGAAGCTGGCTTCGTGTCCCTCAGCATCCCCCACAGGGCTGGCCTGTGCTGGGCACACAGCAGATCACCTGCCCAGACCTTCGCTGCAGGACCAAGGGGAGCTGTGTGCTCTCCCGTCCCTACTCGATGGAGGGGAGAGGGTGAGCGCTTGCCCAAGGTCCCTCCAGCAAGCTGGGGAGCTGAACACAGGCCCTGGCTTGGCACTGCTGTCCCCAGATGGGGCCAGGAGTGTCCTTCTCCCTGGGATTCCAGAGGCCTGGCCGCGTCTCACTCCCCACCCTGCCCGCCTCTATCTGGGCTCCATGAGTAGCCTCAGGCAGGGCCTCGGGTTCCCAGCTGAGTGCGGCTGCAAGCTGGCCTCCAGAGCTAAATCTGGCTTGCCAGCATGTTGTATTTGGCCTGCAAGAGGTTTTAAAAATTTTTTAAAAAACATTTGAGCCAACATTTAAAAATTGGGAGAGTTTACATTTTAAATTCCATATTTTTGGCTTCTACTGAAAATTTGCAAGATCTGGCAACTCCGGCCCACATTCCCACGTGGCAACAGTTGGGGAGCTGGGAAGCAGCTGCCCCCCCTCAGAGGCACCTCGGGGGGCCCCCACTGGGGAGAGGCATCGTCCACACCTAACTCACCTGACAGCTTAGCTAGACTTGGGGAGACTGAGGCCTGGAAGGTGGAGTGACTGTCGGGGTCACTCAGTGGGAAAGCCCCTGGGACAGGATCTGGGGACCCCCAGGCCTGGCATCAGGAGTCTTGTCACAACCCCACCTGGGCAACCTCAGAGACCCCAGCCTGCTTCTCCTTCCATGACCCTGGCCCTGGCCCTCCCGCTCTCTTCTTCTGACCTCAGGAATTGGCTGGCTCATGTCATTCATACTGTCATTCAGGCCAGTGGGCAGTGAGAGCTGGAGGTCTCAGAGGCCTGCCTTTTTTGTGGCTTCATGTTCACTAGACAATGAAGAGGAGGACCAGGGTCACCCATGGCCACTCAGCCAGATGGGACAAAGGCTGGACTAAAATCTAGGTCCCTCCCCTGGTTTGTAGCTGCCCCCCCGCCCCCAACCAAGGTGTTAATGGTGAAACTCCAGGCATTATCCTCAAAAAAGGGCTTTCAGGTTAAGGACTGGAGGCCAGGGGTCTGCCCTGCGACCCTAAAGCTCCACCCCCAGCCTGGGGGGAGTTCTGGGGACACAGGCCTGTCCATGCTGGGAGGGCAGAGACACACAGCCGAAGGACCACCATCATGACCTTCATCACTATCATCATGCCAGGGACTGAACCTCTACTGTGTGCCAGGCATCTTTACCCATGACCTCTAACCCTCCTGCCGCCACACACCGGTGCGGACATGGAGGCCTCCGCTGTTCTCTGAGTCTGCTCCTGGTCTGTGAAACAGGCCTGATCCCGGTGTCTCTCGGACCCACCTATTTTGAGTATTTGATGTGAGGCTGGAGCAGAGGGGACCCGGAACAGATGCTCATCACACCTTATTGGCCCTGGGGGTGCAGAGTGTGTAGGGCTGATGCCCCCTGCCCCCTCCCTGGGAAAGGACACTCCCCAGGCCTCAGGACGGAGCCCTGACCCCAGGCACCCACTGCTGGGCCCCGTCGGGTCCCCGCAGCCCTGTGCCGCCTGGCAGTCCTGGGAGGCACGTGCAAGGAGCCTTGAGACGCGGAATCCTCCAGAGGCCTGGGTGTCATGGGGCTCCCCCAGGGCCCAGTGTCCCCAGAGTGAGGGCTGCGCCATGTGCAGGACTGAGTGGCATACAGGCGGGGGTCCCACAGGGCCAGGCCCTTGTGGTGGAGGGCACCTGTTGGGTGCGTTCCCTGTGACAAGGCAAAAGAAGGATCATGATCATTCCTGCCTTTTCTTCATGACCAGGAAAACCGAAGCCCAGAGGGGGTGGGTGACCTGTCCAGATCACCCGCAGAGGGTCCTTGCACCGAGTCTACCCGAAGCTGCGGACTCTGGGGCTGAGCTCGGCGCAGCTGGCCCCAGCAGCCGCAGGGGGAGGCTGCCTAATTGGCCAAACTGCTCCCGGCTCGCCCTGGAGAATGAGGCAGGTCCCGTGGGGGGGGAGGGGGGGTAAGAGCGAGGAGCAGGGGGGCAGAGGGAGAGGTTACGACTGCCTGGGTCCAACCCTGGCTCCTCTGCCATGACCTGAGACTCAGTTTCCTCCTCTGGACGTTGGGAGCATAATGATGGCACCAGCCTCCCAGGGGTGCACTGTGCTTGGGATCACGAGTTAGAACAACACCCAGAATTTTGTTTTTAAAACAACCTCTCCCTGTAGGGAAGCCATCCTGGGAGGGTCCTGGTCACAAGCTCCGCCAACCTGGCCCTGCGGCCCCCACCTCGGTCCTGTGCCTGGAGAAGTCCGGATGGGGCTATGTCCTCAAGAGCCCATTAAGCCCCATCCTGGCCCCAGGGGACACAGATGGTTTGGGAGACAGAGGTCAGCACCAAGGTGGGGGTGCTGCTCTGCACACCCAGGTCCCCGGGACAGCTACGTGGGGCTCACGTCTTGCTGCCCATCAGTGAGGCCAAGGTGTCTGTGTGCCCAGGGGCGTGGGTGCAGAGATGCTGAGAAAGACACCTGCTCTGAGATTTGAAGACCTCGGTCCTAGCCCAGACCCCCCCCCCCATGTGACCTGGGGCAAGCGGCATCCCCTCAGAGCCTCAGTTTCCAATTCTGTAAAATGGGGGAATTAGTGAAGGACACAGATCCATCTATCTGCCCGATAGGACAGTGACATACTACCTCACACGGAGGGGTCTGAGGTTCAAACATTCGAAGGGATAATCATATGAAATCCTGTGGTAAAACATGGAGGCAAAAACTCATGCACACTCGGGTCAGAACTATTCTGCCTGCCCCAAGCCAGAAATTTCACCTTAGAGATTCATTCTTTTGGTTCTTAAGGTCTTGCCTATTACAGATATGCTCAAAGGGGTGTGAGGAGGGAACTCGGAGGGGGTCAGCAAGGACTCACAGAGAAAGGACGCATGGAAGAAGGAGGGAGGGGACCACAGCAGACCTCTGCCTAGCTGCCGGCTGGAGGATGGGCTGAGGATGAGACTCACCCGGCTTGGAGGCTTCCGGGGGGAGGCAGCTTGGCCTCCATGCTTGCCGCTGCCTATTCGAGAACCACTAGTCTCCACGGCCCGGCCTGACCCCGCTCTGCCGGCAGCTTCAGCTGAGGACAGCGGAGGGTTCAAGGCCAGGGTCTTCTCTGGAGCTGCAGCCCCTGTGAGGGGCTCCTGGGCGGGGCCTGGACCTTGCTCCCCCGGGGAGGGCTCCGGGCTGCGGCCTCTGGGCCCCCGGAAGGCCTCCAGGGTCCCGGGGTCGAGCACTCGCACAGTGACTTCATCCAGGAACCTGGAGAAGGGCAGCCTGGCCTCCCGTCGGCGGCCCAGCCGGGCAAGGGGGCCTCTGGCCGTCAGGGACTCTGGGGTGGACCGCAGGCCGGCTGATGCCTGTGTCTCTTCCTGGCCCGGCTGTGCCGCCCAGCTGGGGCAGCATGTCTGGCCCTCGGGGCTCTGGCTCAGAGTGGGACTTGGTTTGCGGCTTTGAAGGTCCTCTCTGCATGCTTCCTTCCTAGGGGCTTCGGCCTGGGGCTCCAAGAAGGAGCTGTGGCCATCTTGCCCAGGGCTGCCAGGGTCCGGGCCCCATGCCTGGGAGTCGGCCCCCGAGAACATCCTCCTTAGTCAGTCCAAGGTCAAGCCTCTCCAAGTACCTCGTGGACCCCTACTTCTCTCCTCCCATGGGACTGGGATCCCCACACCCTCTTGGGGGTCGTTCAGGGCCATCCGTCCCTCATTGGCCAGAGTGATCAGCTGAATGCCTGCCTGCCCATCGATCCAGAGGGCACGTGGCAGGGGGGCTCCCACCCCCTAAATTGATTCTCACTAAGTGGGAGCTGGGCTTCAGGGCTTAGAAAGTGCTACAGAGAAGGTCATGTCCTGAGCTCTGTGTCTGTCTGGGGAGGAAGCCTGCACTGAATGAGCACCTGCTGTGTACGGAGTGGGGCGGGGCCTCAAGCACGCCACTCATGTCTCTTCATCTCCTCTGGCCCGTGTGGTGTTGGGTGCATGGAGATGGAGAGACAGGCAGCACAGAGACAGCTGTGACAACTGCCACGACAGGGCGAGCACAGGGCCTGAAGAAGGGGAAATCAGAACATCATTGATCTGGCCAAATGGGAGGGAATGGTGGAGACTGCTGGTTGCCTACTGTTCTCTTATTCGTCCTTAGTAAAGAACTCATTTTATTCCGGAAGCAAGATACTCAGCTAAAAGCCTGCATTTCTCAGGCTCCTTTGCAGCCAAGAGTAGTCAAGGAGATATAAACAGAAGTTATTGGGTGTGACTGCAGGCGGAGCTCCTTAAAAGGGATCAGACAGCTTGCATGTGCTTCTTTTGCTCCCACACCCCACCCTCCTGCTTCTTAACTGCGACATGGAAGTGATGGTTGGAGCTATTGCAGCTACATTGCACCATGAGGCAAACTTGTGGCAGAACCCATATATAAAGGATGGAAGAGCAGAAAGACAAAAGGAACCTGGGTTCCTGATGGTTACTGAGTCATCACATCAGCCCTGGATCACCTGCCTTTGGTGCTTTAACTTGAGAGAAATAACCCCCTGTCTATGTGAGCTGTAGTTACTTCCAGTTTCTGTCACTAGCAGCTGTGTGCAATTCCTCAACAATACACAGGGGATAAGGCAAGGAATAGTGGTTGATAATGCAATGAGGGAAGAGCCTTTGGCTCATGGGGCCCCAGGGTGTAATTAAATGGGGAGTAGAATGGAGGAGATTAACCCAGAGGAAAGGCCAGAGCCAGGCCTAGGCACTTTCTCCTTTGTGTGGAGGGAGATGTGCCTGCCTCCGGCATCTCAGGAAGATAGGAGGCAGGACTCCTTCCTGGGATGCACCTGCATGAGTCAAAGGAAGTCTCACTTTGGGTGATGGAGAGGTGGCAGCCCCAGGCCCTTGGCTGGCCAACGCCTGGCCACTACCACCACCTGGGCTTCTGGTGCTGCTCAGAGCATGGCCTTGACTCTCCTTGGCAGTGCTAACTCACGGGTGTGAACCTGGGGCCCCTGCCCACTTGGTGGTGCCTAGATGTCTCATATCAAGTGCTAGGGACTCCTTCTTTTCTGGACTCAATTAGACACCTCTCTGAATGCCCCCACAGCATCTGTGACTGAATGTCTGAACAAATCCATGAGCTCAGCTCCACAGGAGCTGCCTGGACCCCTCCTTCTTCCTCTCCTCTCCCTCCCCCGCCAACCAGCAGGCCCTGGCAATTCAGCTTCTCTCAGACCTCAGGACATCCCTCTATCCCCAACATCACCTTGCTGGTCCCAGGTGCCACCATGTCTCACCTGTACACCTGCAATTACCCCTCCCTGGGGCCCCTGACCCTATGCTGGTCCAGCTTGGTCCTTCCCACAAACATACCAGTATGAACTTTAAAATTAACAGACCAGATAACCAGACAATGTCACATGATCATATGCCCTGCAAGGCCCTGCCAGCCCAGTGTCTTCTCTAGAGATACCGAGGTGTCTTCTCTACCCTGAAGGGCCCCCTGGAACCTCCATCAAGTTCCTGACAATGCTAAGCTCTATCTAGTCTCAGGGCCTTTGCATGTGCTGTTCTCCCCGCCAGAATCACTCTCCTTCCCTCTCTCTTTCCCTCTGTCTCCTCACCTAACTCCCATTTAACTTCAGGGCCCGAGTCAACAGCCTGTCCCTTGCAGCCCCCAGATCAGATCAGGTCCCCTTGCAAAAGCCTCTTGTCAACCCTGCTCTTCTCATAGCACAGCCCCCAACTGCAAAGGGTACATGTGCAATCATTTGTTTATTCTCTGTGTCCCCAGGAATGCAAGCTTTTCTCTGTCCTCACTCTCTACACAGGCCTAAGCACATAGTAAGTGCTCAATAAGTAGTTCTGGAGTGGACCCCTTCTGGGCTGAGAACTGGGGAGGAGAACATGGGGGAGCAGGGATCTCAGGCTCTTAGAAAGCCAAGCATCCTTCCAGCCTTGCAGTCCCCTGATAGCCACTCCTTGATACCTGGATAGCCCCCTTGGCAGCAGCTGTCCAGCCCCTGCCCCATGACCATCTCTGTGACCATCTCCATGACCATCACCATCTCCATCTCCATCACCATCTCCATCACCACCACCATGTCCATTACCACCACCATCACCATCTCCATCATTATCACCATCACCATCTCCATCACATCTCCATCACATCTCCATCACCATCACCAACTGCATTGCCATCACCATCCCATCTCCATCACCACCTCCATCACCATCACATCTCCATCACCATCCCCATCACCCATGCTATCCCCATCTCCATCACCACCACCACCTCCATC